>NW_017673214.1:17435-62748 GCF_001879085.1 Nicotiana attenuata
AAGCCGCAGAAGCATCTAGGGGCTAGAGGACCAGAAGTCGCAGGTGCGGAAGCTTGAGCGCACCTGCGAGACCACAGGTGCGGAAGGTAAGGCGCAGGTGCGGTTCCAGGATTTAAGTGAAAATCGCAGAAGCGGTAGTTTGACCGCAAAAGCGGTAGCGCAGAAGTGGAAAAGGGACCGCAGGTGCGAAATCCCTGGGTCAGAAAGTATATAAGGTTTCCTTCGCGAATTTTTGCTAAGTTCTCCATTTTTGAAGACGGGAAGTGAGCTAGGGCAGTAATTCTTCAAGGGAAATCGAAGGTTATCAGTTGGGTAAGTCACTTAAGCTTCATTACTTGTGTTTATGACCATTTTTTCATTGTTTCATCGTGGTATTAGTGGGAAATTAAGGAAGAAAATTGAGGGATTAGGTGTGACGACCCGACCCGTCGTCTCAGGAGCTACCGCCCCGTTTTCCCCATTTTTTGCTTCTTCATGTTTCGTTATCGGTATTTGGTGTGTTAGAGTTGATTTGGATTGGTTTTGATAAGAAATGAGACACTTAGTCTCTTTAAGGAAGGCTTGGTTTGGAAAAGTCAACCGGAGGTTGACTTATGAGTTATAGGGCTCGGATGAGTTATGACTTTAGAAACGGGACCGCATAAGCGAAAAAGAGCTGGGCAGAGAAGATTTTTTTAAATAGCATTTCATCCGCGAGCTAAGGGTATTTTCCTCCATTGTTGAACATCTTGAGAGCTTTTTGGGAGCAATTGAAGAGGGTTTCGACTGAGATTGACCGAAGGTAAGTTTTATGAGTTAAAAACATGATTATATGTGAAATTAACCTAGAAATTCATGGAAATTAAGCCTAAAATTGATGAATTAGGGCTTGGGATTTTGAGATGTTAAATTGGGATTTGATGGGTCATTTGAGCTCGGATTTGAGAGTTCTTGGTATGTAAGAACTCGTGAGAAGATGAGGAATCCATTGATGTTAATTTTCTGATTTTTCGAGAAGTGGGCCCGGGGCTCGGGTTTTGCTAATTTATAGATTCTTGATATTGTTCGATTGTTTTCGATTGGGTATTGTTCCCTTAGCATATTATGATATATTCGCTCTGATTTTGGTTAGATTCGACGCGCGTGGAGGCCGATTTGATGGGGCAAGGGCGTTGCGAGCTAGAGATTTCACCGGTTCAAGGTGAGTAATGATTGTAAATGACATCCTGAGGGTTTGAAACCCCGGATTTGCACGCCGTAGTGCTATATTGAGGTGACTTGCACGTCGGATAGCGAGCGTGGGGCAGAGCACCGTTGGGGATTGTGACTTGGTCCGTCTCGATTGTTGATTTTACCGCGTATTTGACTGAAATTTATTTGATATTATCATGACTTGGGTTGATTGCCATACTTAGGGCTTATTGCCGACTGTTTAAAATCCCTGTGAGTTATCGTCACTGTTTTCCTCACTATTTGAAATATTATTTGAACTCAGTCCATTTGAATTACACTGTTTCATGAACTCAGCTATATTTTTACTCAACCTTGAGTTTTAACTGATGTTTGAACTATTGTTTGAGCTGAGCATTATTGTCTTTACTGATGCCTGAGGGGCTTATGATTATTTTTGGACTGATTGAGGCCGAGGGCCATATGTGAGGATATGTCAAGTGATGTGAAGAGGCTTTCAGGCCTCGAGTGATATGTGAGGAGGCTTTCAGGCCTCGAGTGTATTGTGAGAAGGCTTTCAGGCCTCATGTTGATATGTACAGGCTTTCAGGCCTTATGATGATATAGCGCTTTGGCTGTAGGAGCCCCTCCGGAGTCTGCACCCCCACAGTGAGCGCGAGAACCCATCTAGAGCGGATAAATGTTAGACAGTGGTAACAATGGCACTGTTGTACGCGTTTTGGTCAGGTAACAGTGACTGACCAGTCAAGTAACAATGACTGGCCAGTGGTAACAATGGCACTGTAATACGCGTTTTGGTCAGGTAACAATGGCTGACCAGGAACATAAATCATGCCCGAGGGGCCGGTACTGTTTTGAGATATTGCCTAGGGGCGAACTTTTATGTGCTCATCTTGCATACTTATTTGCCTCTTTACCTGTTATACCGTGGTATTTGTGCCCGAGGGGCGGATTTTCTGTGCGTATCAGCACTAACTGTTTTGAAATCGTTTTCGTAATCACCGAAAAGATCATTTTTAAAAGAGATTTGAACTGAGCCAAGGTATTTCTAAAGATTTCACTGTTTTTCTCAGAAAATTGCACCCGGCTTCTGTATAACATGTTGGTTGCTTTACGTGATTTCTTGCTGCTCAGTTATTATTTACTTTTATTACTCACTGAGTTGGAGTACTCACTTTACTCCCTGCACCTCGCGTGCAGATGCAGGTATTGTTCACCCGGTAGTGGGTTTTAAATAGCATTTCATCCGAGGTGCTGATTGTGTGAGCAGGTGTTTTGAACGTATATGTTCGGGACTGTCCCTATTAGCCAGAATGGCGGTTGGATATCCATGTGATGAGTATGTTAGTACTGCGAGATGTATCTATATGACTTGGTAGTGACGAAGAAGTCTGCTGGATAATAGATGAACTATTAAGTGTTCGTTTCCTATTGTGATTTGATGTGTGGCCCGAGTATGGGCGCGTGAAGAATATTTTCGTGTCCCCTAGTTGGGGAGTGAAGTGCGTTACATGTGGCGGTATGAGTTCAGACTCAGGAAGACTAAATAACTGTGTAATGTGTATGACGGTGGAAGGTAATGAAATACTAAATTGAGGCGAAGCAGGTGGGTTATCTCCTGCGGAGTGTTCTTAAGTGGTATGATCCTTATGTGTATGTTAGAAGATCTCATGTGTAATTGAAGGGTACGTGTTGAAATTTGAAAATTTGGGTCGCTCAAGAGGGTGGACTCAACTGATGTGGGGATGAATGCGAGATTTGTAGAGGATTACAGTACTAGATGATCTGTGTTTTCACAAACTTGTACAGGATTTGAGTTTAATCTCACTATGGCATTGTGGCATCATTAGAGTAAAAGTGTTATGAGTCATTGAGTGTGTCTTGATATATGGCTTCGAGCCAAGTTGGGGAGTTTGCTATTAATTAGCTAATTGTATGGTCATGCGCTATGTTGGCTTCAGTTGGAGCGTGAGGGTGAGTCAGCTATGACTAGAGTAAAGGAAATATTTTGACAAAGGTTATATTATGTTCCATAGGGTTTGAGAATCACGGAATGTCTAGAGTTGTTGTTGGTAAAGAATATTCGATGCATAGAGCAGGAAGTTGCTTGGTTGTATTGGGATGAGGATCTCATTTTGCGGTATCGGAGTGCCAATAAGGCACAAGTGGTTCTATTCGTTAAGTCAGGTAATTTGCAGTTTGAATAAGAGTGAATGACTTTCGAAAATGGTTCCAATGTGTTCAAGAGTCCACAGAGTACAATCGGGTATCTTAAAGTTGCATGTGTGGTTAGAAACTGTGTTTTCATCGGAAAGGTCAAGACTTATGCTAATTGTGGGATTCTATGTATCAGTATCTGGAAAGTAAAGGTAACGAATTTAGATTCGCAGGAAGTTCTTCAGAGTAAAGTATTCTGGAATGTGGTATTTCTGGGAACATTTGAGAGAGTATTCAGTGGCTTATGAGTCTTAGACAGTGTGGTCTTGTGCTTGGGTCTCGTGTAGTGAGCCTGGGTTAAGGAACTGTGGTTCTACAACAAGAGGGAATATCAAGTTGATGATGAATCAGAAGGGAAATTAGATAGATGGAATAGCTTGATAGTAGACCGAATTGGTATAGTAAGGATATGATTAATTCTTTGTATGTGTTCGAGGTAATGAGCCCTTGCAGGTATTGTGCAGCAAAGCTTTTGAGTTCTGACAGCTTGCGTAGCTTGGTTTGGATAGAAGGGTTCAGTCCTGACAATTTAGGTTGTACAAATGGAATTGGGAGAGAATTCTTGTTAGGTTTCACCGTGGTTTGGAGATGTGTATATCTTCTATAGGCATGCGAAGCATGGAATGTGTAATGATTTTTCTTCTAGATAGGATCAAGGGAAGTGCGTGACTAGTTGAGTGAGTAGATTTCTGTGGCTCGGAAAGGAGATAAAAGTTTTCATGTTATTCCTGGATGGTATGGTATATGCGGCATGTTTTAGAGAACCGAGACTGGCGTGTGCTGGGTTACAGTTCAGTTCTGAAAGGAAGTTCATAAGACTCCTAGGCAACGGGTGGCCTCAGATAATCAAGGAAATGATACAGCTAATTGGAAGTGATTTGACGAGAGTATACGTCTCAGGAAAGGTAATGTGATTAAACTGATGATACTTCGGTAGTATTGCGGCACTTTTTTTGTGGATCGACTACTAATATCTGAGTTTGTTTGATGGCACGGGGGAATTTTTGAATATCTTCCGTGGAATGATTGGGTACTTGAGGTGTGATATATATTCATACGGCGGAATTTGGGATTTGGTATGGTGATTCGTGTGCTATATGGAGTTGGAGACTGGGAGTTCTCAGGTACAGACTATGTAGTGGTTGTGGATCGTGTGTATCGGCACCGTTTAGCGGCTATTGGGATTTGGAGGCCCGAGTGGATCTTCCTTTGCTTGGTATGTTAGGTTTTGGATATGATGTTGGGGTGTAGACTGGCTGTCACAGTGTTGGGTTATTCTAGACTATTGCGCTATGGGCTATGCCGGAAAATGCCACGGGTTGAGTGGCGAGGTGCATCGGATCATGTTCTAGCAGAGTGGTTTGCATTTCCAAAGACCAGCGGATGGCTGGGAAGGACTGCTTTTCTTAATTGGGCCTTCGTGATGGATATCAGTGCAGAGGTTTCTACCATTGGTTCAGTTCCGGTATTGAGGGACTTTTCGGATGTGTTTCTTGTGGCCGGGCATGTCGCCGGGCGAGGTTGTGGATTTCGATATTGATTTGGTGCCGGGCACCGTATCGTATGGCTCTGGCAGGAGTTATAGTAGTGGAAGGAGCAGCTTTAGGCTTCCTTGGTAATGAGTTCGTTGGCAGGCCGATGTGGCTACGTATTCAGCTTGAGTTGCTATTTTATGTTGTGAGACGTTAGGATTTGTTGATTATGGGCACCTATGGTGCGGTTCTATTGGGGATTCATAGTGAAAGTCTAGCGGGAAGAGTAATTGGATGTTGCTCGGTAAATGGAGTGTTGGTTATGACCTATCGGGTTGTGTGTCGTATGTTATTTGTTTCACCGTGGGTGTAATGAATTGCTTGGGTTTCAGACATCAAATTGTGCGTGGCTGTCGATTTTGAGCATAGTGACCTGAGGTGTTTCATGGGTAACGGTGTTTGGATCCGGGGTCTCAGCCTTATGTGGTGATGGTACTGATGAGCTTGAGGTACAGCTCTTTCGTTTGAGTCATTTTTCGTGATTTGAGTATGTTCAGACCGTTTCTTATTGATGCGCGTATTATGCAAGTTGTGGCTTAGGCCTGCATTGAGGTGTCATACCACCAGAGTGGTATGTTGGGTTCGAGGTGATCGTTGGGGTCATTAATGAACACGAATGGATTTGATTTCAGCTTGTTGGGAGGATAAAATCGAGGTTCGGCTCGGAATCTGCCGTGGTATTAGTCAAAAGGGAAGTGGCTTCATGAATGGTTGATCTGAAAAATGGATTACGGTTTATTGCGTGTTTCATTTATCGTTGGCAGTATATCAAAGTGTTGGAATAAGACCTTAGTTGATAAGAGGTTTTCTACCGGTATTCGGGTGTTGTGGACAACTGCTGTGAATAGAAGTTATCGTTTCGAGCGTTTGGGTTATGTAGGCTATCATGTGATTGCACCTGAGGTTACAGGTATGGGTTATTACAGCTGGTTCGGGCTTATTCTGAATATAAATGTGAGGTTCTAACTTTTGTGTATGATTCCGAAAAGTGCAATGTGGTTCTATGGTTTATGGACTAGATGGATTGTGGAATTTCAGCTATGTTGTGTTATCGGACCTATGCGAGATAGGGCGACGTGGGATCACCCCCGGGTATATGCTTGGTAAGGTCATTCAGCTATTGGTTGGCTTCTAGGACAACTCTGGGTACGCTCGAGGACGAGCGATTGTTTAAGTTGGGGAGGATGTGACGACCCGACCCGTCATCTCAGGAGCTACCGCCCCGTTTCCCCCATTTTATGCTTCTTCATGTTTCGTTATCGGTATTTGGTGTGTTAGAGTTGATTTGGATGGGTTTTGATAAGAAATGAGACACTTAGTCTCTTTAAGGAAGGCTTGGTTTGGAAAAGTCAATCGGAGGTTGACTTATGAGTTATAGGGCTCGGATGTGATTTCCGGTGATTCGGTTAGCTTCGGGGGATGATTTGTGACTTAGGAGTGTGATCAGAATTGATTTTGGAGGTCCGGTGTAGAATTAGGCTTGAATCGGCGAAGTTAGTGTTTTGGCGAATTCCGGTTTGATAGGTGAGATTTTGATCCGAAGGTCGGAATGGAATTCCGATAGTTGCAGTAGCTTTGTTAGGTGATTTGGGATGTGTGTGCAAAATTCAGATGATTCGGAGGTGGTTTGGTTGGGTTTTTGATCGAATGCGAGTTTCGGAAGAATTTGAAGAACATAGGCTTAGATTTGATGTAATTTGATGGTTTTAGTGTTAATCGTGGTGTTTTTACGATTGGAACAAGTTTGAATAATGTTTTAGGGCGTATTGGTATTTTTGGTTGAGGTCCCGGGGGCCTCGGGGTGAGTTCAGATGGTTAAAAGGGAGAGTTTTGGAATTTTCATGTGCTAAGTCTGCTGCTTCTGGTATGTTTTAGCTTCTGCGGAATTTGGACCGCAGAAGCGGTATCGCTTATGCGATTGGGGAACCGCAGAAGTGGTTGGAGCTTGAGTTGGGTTTTCCGCAGAAGCGGAAGTTTGCGCCGCAGAAGCGGTCCCACTGGTGCGATTTCTGGGCCGCAGAAGCGGTCGAAGCCTTTAAGTGGAAAACCGCAGAAGCGGTATAAAAGTCGCAGAAGCGGTCCCGCATAAGCGAAAAAGAGCTGGGCAGAGAAGATTTTAAAATAACATTTCATCCGCGAGCTAAGGGTATTTTCCTCCATTGTTGAACATCTTGAGAGCTTTTTGGGAGCAATTGAAGAGGGTTTCGACTGAGATTGACTGGAGGTAAGTTTTATGAGTTAAAAACATGATTATATGTGAAATTAACCTAGAAATTCATGGAAATTAAGCCTAAAAATTGATGAACTAGGGCTTGGGATTTTGAGATGTTAAATTGGGATTTGATGGGTCATTTGAGCTCGGATTTGAGAGTTCTTGGTATGTATGAACTCGTGAGAAGATGAGGAATCCATTGATGTTAATTTTCTGATTTTTCGAGAAGTGGGCCCGGGGCTCGGGTTTTGCTAATTTCGAGATTCTTGATATTTTCGATTGTTTTCGATTGGGTATTGTTCCCTTAGCATATTGTGATGTATTCGCTCTGATTTTGGTTAGATTCAACGCGCGTGGAGGCCGATTTGATGGGGCAAGGGCGTCGCAAGCTAGAGATTTCATCGGTTCGAGGTGAGTAATGATTGTAAATGATATCCTGAGGGTTTGAAACCCCGGATTTGCACGCCGTAGTGCTATATTGAGGTGACTTGCACGCCGGATAGCGAGCGTGGGGTAGAGCACCGTCGGGGATTGTGACTTGGTCCGTCCCGATTGTTGATTTTACCGCGTATTTGACTGAAACTTATTTGATATTATCATGACTTGGGTTGATTGCCACACTTGGGGCTTATTGCCGACTGTTTAAAATCCTTGTGAGTTATCATCACTGTTTTCCTCACTATTTGAAATATTATTTGAACTCAGTCCATTTGAATTACACTGTTTCATGAACTCAGCTATATTTTTACTCAACCTTGAGTTTTAACTGATGTTTGAACTTTTGTTTGAGCTGGGCATTATTGTCTTTATTGATGCCTGAGGGGCTTATGATTATTTTTGGACTGATTGATGCTGAGGTCCATATGTGAGGATATGTCGAGTGATGTGAGGAGGCTTTCAGGCCTCGAGTGATATGTGAGGAGGCTTTCAGGACTCGAGTGTAGTGTGAGAAGGCTTTCAGGCCTCATGTTGATATGTACAGGCTTTCAGGCCTTATGATGATATAGTGCTTGGGCTGTAGGAGCCCCTCCGGAGTCTGCACCCCCACAATGAGCGCGGGTACCCATCCAGAGCGGATAAATGTTAGACAGTGGTAACAATGGCATTGTCGTACGCATTTTGGTCAGGTAACAATGACTGACCAGTCAGGTAACAATGACTGACCAGTGGTAACAATGGCACTGTAATACGCGTTTTGGTCAGGTAACAATGGTTGACCGGTCAGGTAACAATGACTGACCAGGAACATAAATCATGCCCGAGGGGCCGGTACTGTTTTGAGATATTGCCTAGGGGCGAACTTTTATGTGCTCATCTTGTATACTTATTAGCCTCTTTACCTATTATACCGTGGTATTTGTGCCCGAGGGGCGGATTTTCTGTGCGTATCAGCACTAACTGTTTTGAAATCGTTTTCGTAATCACCGAAAAGATCATTTTTAAAAGAGATTTGAACTGAGCCAAGCTATTTCTAAAGATTTCAATGTTTTTCTCAGAAAATTGCACCCGGCTTCTGTGTAACATGTTGGTTGCTTTACGTGATTTCTTGCTGCTCAGTTATTATTTACTTTTATTACTCACTGAGTTGGAGTACTCACTTTACTCCCTGCACCTCGCGTGCAGATGCAGGTATTGTTCACCCTGTAGTGGGTTTTGAGCTGGTTGAAGGTATTGCTATCGTAGCTGAGCAGAGTGACCGCCAGCGTTCGCGGCACCGGATTACTTCCTTTGGTTCTAAATTTTATTCCGTATATTGTTGGCCCTGTAGTTGTATTTAGACTTCTCTAGATGCTCGTGACTTGTGACACCCCGGTCGGGCTGTGTTGGGTTGTAAACTTCGTTAATTAATGTGCTTAGTCGTATTTTGCTATTCATTTATGTTTAACTACTTTGAAAGGGACTATTTGGGTTAGTTGGCTGGCCTTGTCTTCACGAGAGGCGCCATCACGACTAGTGCAGGGTTTTGGGTCGTGACATTAGGGCTTGATATTGGAGAGCTTTGAGTGGGGATTTGAGGGACCATTTGAGGTCCGATTTCGATGCTTTTGGCATGAATAGACTCGTGGGAGGATAAGGATTTTATTGATGTGATTTTTATCGAGTTCCGAGTCGTGAGCCCAGGGGTCGGGTTGGACCAATTTCGAGATTTTTGATGTAATTTGATTATTTTCACGTGGGCTTTGTTCCCTTAGCGTGTATTGATGTTATGAATCTGAGTTTGGATAGATTTCACGCGAATTGAGACCGAGTCGAGAGGCAAGGGCATCACGATATAGATTCTCATCCGGATTGCGGTAAGTAATGATTGTAAATGTTGTCCTGAGGGTATGGAACCCCGGATTTCACATCGTTGTGCTACTTTGAGGTGACACACACGCTAGATTCCGAGCGTGGGGTCGTGCACTGTTGGGGATTGTGACTTGGTCCGTCCCCTGCGACAGTTAACTCGCGTATTTGATTGAAAATTGTTTGACATCATTGTGTTCTGGAAAAATATTACTCCCTCTGTTTCATATTAGATGAAGTACTTTCCTTTTTAGTTTGTTCTAAAACAAATGACACATTTCTAAATTTGGAAATAATTCAACTTTAAACTCTTTCATTTTACCCATTTACCCTAATGAGAAGCTTTTATAGCCACACAAATGTCATGGCCCCACAAACTTTTTACACCTTAAGCTTTTAAGACCACAAGTTTCAAAAGTCTTTTTCTTTTTTCTTAAACTCCGTGCCTATTCAAACTACCTCATTTAATATGAAACGGAGGGAGTACTATGTTTTGGGCTGAATGCCATATTTGGGCCTTGTGCCAACTGTTTGGACCCTTAGGAGCTTTTTACTACAATTCCTCACTGTTTTGACTTAATGTTTGCACTCAGTCATGTTGTGTTTTACTGATTTCATAACTCAGCCTTATTTACTCAGTTTTGATACTGTAAATGATATTTTAGGCTGAACGCCCTGTTTTACTGATAGTCTGAGTGGCTTGTGAGGTTGTTGGTTGAGAGAGAGGCCGAGAGCCTGATTGTGAGATTGATGACTGAGAGAGGTCGAGGGCCTGATTGTGGCCTGGTTGTGAGGATTATATATTTATGGATCGGGCTGCACGCCGCATCGATATATATATGGATCGGGTTGCACGCCGCAGCAATATATGGATCGGGATGCACGCCGCAGCGATATGTTGGATCGGGCTGCACGCCGCAGCAATATAGCGCTTGGGCTTTAGGAGCCCCTCTGGAGTCTGCACACCCCCACTGAGCGTAGTCGACTATATATATGGATCGGGCTGCACGTTGCAGCGATATATGGATTGGGATGCACACCGCAACGGTTATTATAAGGTACCTATTGAGCGTGAGTGCTGAGTGTGAGCGCTAATTGATGAGAATTGAGTCTCGAGTGACTGAAATTACTGTTTTCACTCTTCCTTAAAGTGAGTCTCTATTGAATATGTCGATTAAATTACGAATTTCACTCATTTTTATACTGAGCCTCTTAGAAAATATTCAACAAATGTTTTGAATTCATCGAAATTGGAGCTTTTTACGAGATGTTCGATACTTAATCTATGATTTGGCTTTGTTATCTCCTCTGAGACTTTTTCTGTTATGAGATATATATGCTTTATGTCTGTCCGAGGGGCTGTATAAGAACTACGTTTTGTCCGAGGGGCCGATTATGATTTTTCTTCACTTTCACTATGAACTACATTGAACCTCTATTGAAACTGTTAGAAAGACATCTTTTTCAAAGGATTTTTACTGAAATCGGAGTATAATGAGATGACTTGATTTGTATCCTGTTTTGGAAACATATTGTACCCAATGTGTTTCTATGACGTGGTTTACATGATTTTTTACTGCTCAGTCATTATTTACTTTTATTACTTACTGAGTTGGCGTACTCACATTACTCCATGCACCTTGTGTGCGGATCTAGATATTTTTGAGCTCGGTGGCAGGTTCATCGGAGTTAGCAAGGTAGATTCCTGACGTTCGCAACCTTGCCTTTCTCCTTCCTATTCTAATACTTTATATTTCAGACTTGTTTGAATTAAGCAGACAGCGTTGAGTGTATTTAGTGGCTCGTGACTAGTGACACCAGATTCGGGCTGTGTTGATTGTATTTTTGTACTTGTTTCCGTGTATTTCTCTTGATATTTTAAAATGAAAGAATTGAGACTCAACCTGTTTAGAAAAGTAAATTTATAAATGATCTCCGTATTGTTCGTGTTATTTTAGGCTGGCCTAGTACTATGATAGGCACCATCACAATCGGGGTATTTGGGGTCGTGACAAGTTGGTATCAGAGCCTGGGTTACATAGGTCTCACGAGTCATGATCAGGTTTAGTAGAGCCTCGCAGATCGGTACAGAGACGTCTATACTTATCCTTGAGAGGCTGCAGAACCTTTAAGAAAATCTCAGATTCTTGAATTCTTATCGTACGTCATTGATTCAGCTTGAAATGTAACTCTTTGCCCCTTCCACGCGTTTGTATGCGCGCATGAGCGCTCGGTATCGGTTGTGCATCGACGGCCTGTGTTTCCCCGATTAAGGGGCAATATGTGACTTTTGTGTGTTGATGTTGGGCTAGTCTGGAGGACTTAAGGTTGGATTTTGCTGGTAGCTTGAGCACCGAGGTGCTGATTGTGTGAGCACGTGCATCTGGATTTATATGTTCGACAATGTCCCTATTGAGGGAAGTGATGACTGGATAGCTACGTGATGAGTATGGTGCGATTGCGAGATGCGTTCATATGAATTGAATGAGACGAGAAGCGTCTACTTGGGGGTAGCAAGACCTATCTGGTGCTTGATTTCCATCGTGATTTGATGTGTAGCCCCGAGTTAT
Source organism: Nicotiana attenuata (assembly GCF_001879085.1). Classification (NCBI taxonomy): domain Eukaryota; kingdom Viridiplantae; phylum Streptophyta; class Magnoliopsida; order Solanales; family Solanaceae; genus Nicotiana; species Nicotiana attenuata. The sequence goes on from NW_017673214.1 coordinate 29,423, forward strand.
AGGTGTGGTGAATGATCATTTCATGTTGTCTAGTTGTGGAATAAAGTAAATTTCATATTGTGATAAGAGTTCAGACTTAGGAAGGGTAAGTGATCGGGTAATAGTTATGATCATGGAAGGGTATAAAGAGATGTTAGTTTGAGGCTAAGCGGGTGGGCTATCTCCTGCAGGGTGTCCTGAGGGTGTGTGATCCCTATGTGGTTGGTTGGAAGTCCTCCTTTACCAGTGAATTATATGTGTTGTGCATTGAGTTTGGGTCACTTATGAGAGTGGGTATGATTGCTACCAGGGTGAACGCGAGAATTTGCAGAAGATTTGAAGTACTAGATGGTCTGTGTTGCACGAGCTTATGAGGGATTGAGTTTAGTCTCGCTATGGTACTATGGCAGTGATAGAGTATGGGCATTATGATTTATTGTGTGTTTTGACCTATGGCTTTGAGCCAAGTGGGGGAGTCTGCTATAAATTAGTTGATTGCACGGTTATGTACTATGTTGGTTACAGTTTGAGGCATACTGGTAAATCAGTTATGGCTTATAGAGGTTGAGATCGAGGATGACCCGAATAAAGGGAAAATTCGGATAAAGGTTGGGTCATGTTGTATGGGTACATGAGAAACATTGAACGATCTAGTTGTTATTTGTATAGCTTAGAAGAATGGGATTATTTTTGGGGGTGTTGGAGTGCTAGTGGAGCACGTGTAGTTCGGCCCGTTTGATCAGTATAATTGAGGTTAAAGCAGAGTGTACGACTCCCAAGAATGGTTCCAATGGATTCGTGATGTATATGTAACAATTGGGAATCTTCCAGATGTGTATTTAGCTAGAAACTGAGATTTATATTGGAGGGTGTCAGGACTTGTGATGTTTCTATATCCTTATGGATTCTATATACCAGTATCAGGAAGGCGAAGGTAATGGCTTTAAATTCGCAGAGTGGTCTCTTCAGAGCGGGTATCTCGGTTGTGGTGCTTTAGGGGTGCTTCAGAAGAATACAACGGTTTGTGGGCCTTAGGACTGCGTGTTCTTATGCTCGGGGTCTTGTGTGGTGAGTCTGAGTTGAGAGATTGCAGTATTATGGTGAGGAGAAGTATCAAATGGAAGGTAATTTAGAAGGAACTTGGATAAATAGGATAGCTTGGTAGTAGGTCGGATCGGCATTGTAAGGAATAAGATTAGTTCTTTGGATGCTTCTGAGGTAATGAGTGTCTACAAGTGTTTCATGGCAAAGCTCTTGGGTTGTGGTGATCTGCGTAGCTTGGTCGAGTTAAAAGGATTCAGTCCTGATAGTTTGGTCTTGTGCAAATGGAATTTGGAGAGTTCTTGATGGTTTCTACCACGGTTAGAGATGTATATTTTTTGCTGGCGTGAGGAGCATGAGATGTATAGTGATTTTCTTATAAATGGGATAAAATGAAAAGTTCTTGGCTAGTTGAGTACATAGTTGCTTGTGACTCGGAGTGGATATGAAGTTCTTACGTTTATCCTAGGATGGCATGGTATATGCGGTATGTTGTGTAGGATTGAGATTTGCATGTGTGAGATCACGATTCAGTTCTGAAAGGAAGGCCATAAATTCTTAGGCAGCATGGGTAGTTTCGAATAATTAGGCAAATGATATTGCTAATTGGTGTGGCTTGATGAGGGTATACATTTCAGAAAAGGCGATGAGTTGAGTTATGGGTGCTTCATCGGTATTGCGGTACTATCTTGTCTGATCGATTGCTGATGTTCAAAATTTGCTTGGCGGCACAGGAGAATTTTAGAAGTACCCCAGTGGGATGATCGAATATTAGAGATGTGTTAGATATTTGAGCGGTAGAGTTGGTGTCACACCTCCTTTTTACTTACTCCCCCGGAAGGGTATAATAAAGGGAGTTATTTCCAACTTGAAGTGACAATCGAAACGGGATTGTTTATTAGGAGATTCAGAGTCGCCACTTGGGAGATTTATGGTGTCCCAAGTTACCGGTTTGAAATCCCGAATCGAGGAAAAGAATGACTCTGTTTAACAGTCCGCGAACCAGAAATCCAAGTAAGGAATTCTGTTAACCCAGGAGAAGGTGTTAGGCATTCCCGAGTTCCGTGGTTCTAGCACGGTCGCTCAATTGTTATATTCGGCTTGATTATCTGATTTTAAACAATTATGGACCTATGTGCAAATTTTAACTTATAACCGCTTTTATATAATTTATTAAAGAATATTGCAACGTTATTAAAACATGTCTCGAACCACGTCACATAAATGCACCCGTGGCTTTCGACATATCTTAACATCGTTGAGATTTGGGTTTGGGTCACATAAATGTGCACCCGAGTTTAGGAAGATAATATTATTAAATAACGTGCCTAAAAGCAACTACGCGTTGTTAACTTTGCGAGGGCCATGGAAATTTGCTAAATGGCACGCCTCGAAGTCTAATTTCAAAGGATTGTACTCAACTAAAGCAAACTACAGATGTTCATAATTATTTTACTAAACTACCTTGAGATTAGCGTGAAAGGCATGTGATTATGGAATTTATTTGTGGAAGAAATATAGTAAATTATTTATGGAAATGTAAGCTAACCCAGGAATATTTAACGATTGAGCTAGTTAGAGCTCCAATGTGTATTAAATCACTAGACTTAAACATTTTTGCCCATTTATCTTCTCAGATTCAACTTAAAAGCTTTTGACAAACATCTTTCCAAACATTCACTAGACCAAATAGCAATGCAGTAGATCCAAACAATAAAATATCCGGATTATAGTGATATAAACGTGAGAAATAAGAAGATTGAATTAAAATAAAATCATGCTTATCAGATTCAAAGAAAAGTTTATTCATGCTCAAAGATTCACAATCACAATCATAAACGAAATGTATTAGTCAGGTATAAAATGAGAGATGGACCTTCAGGCAATAAACTTTCTTCAACGAGCCTCTATAAGAGCTCGATCCTTACAGGCCTTAAAAGCGAAACCAACAGGACCACGGCAACGAACCTCTTGACCAGAAACTTTCAACGTAGAACTCAGAACGACGACCTTGCCTTTTAACCAGAATCGAGCGCAACTCGAACAACCTTAACTACACTTTACCGGGAGATGGCAAGTTGCTTTTAATAGATTGAAAGATTGGGCAAATCCTTATACCTCTGATCAAATATATTAGAGAGGTATCCGAAATTAGCACAAAATTTCAATTCCTGATGTTGTCAAAGTGAAATGAACAGGGAAGAAGGGATATAGCAATGGGAAGAAGACAACGTGGTGGACTGTACTGCGGTTAGGACTTAACTCGAAGAAGTTGCTGAATTAACTGGATATCTCGTCTGAAAACTGCTTACTGATTGGGCATATTATTTCCATCCATTGGACTCCGGCAGAGAATTGTGGAGTTTTCAGAAAAAGCGGTCTCCTTTTAGCTGCGGCTGATTGTGTGTTTAATAGAGTGTATAGGGTGTAGGTTTTATTTTAGGTGTTAGATACTATATATAGGGGTAGGGATTAGGTTAGGGGTATGGGCCTAGGGATTATGGGCTAGGGAATTGGGCCAAAGACTAAAAAAGAAATGGACTACAAGATTTATAAAGACGGGATAAACCAACCTAAAACTAATTCCTCCTTCTAAAATTATGTACAATTACAATATAAAAACATAAAACTAATTTTAATTAATTGAACTAAACTGTAAAACATAAAACTATTTTTTTGTGTTTTCAAGATTATAAAAAAAATAATAAAGATAAGGTACTATTTTTATATATTTTTTTTATTGAAATTTACCAAAGATACGTAAACTAAAATATATTTTTTTTGTAATTTTTATTTTTGTGACGAAAAAAAGTAAAAGAGTCAAAATTATCTTAAATGGCGATATTAGGCCTAAACTAAATATTTACTTGCTAAAATGGGTGAAATTTCGGGGAGGGTCAAAAATCACATGTCTACAGTTGGGATCGGATATGATAATTTGTGTGCTTTATGGATTTGGAGATTGGAGTTCTCATAAACAAGTTATTTCGTGGTTATGGACTGTGAAGATGGGGGCAAGCAAGTCGGATGATAGTATGTGCTATGGTTCAGTCATTGTGAATTTTCGGAGAGTTTTTTATCTATTGTGGGTAACTAGAGTTGATTTGGGGTCCATTGGTAGGCCAATATGGATGTGCGTTTTGCATCGAGTCGAATATGTTGACTCCGAACTACTACTATTGTTGAGAAATGTGTTATTCGATTGTTGTGGAGTTTATTCGTGTTCTGGAGTGATCTATGAGTTACTCTCCTGTGTTACGAGGGGATTGTGCTTTGTTGGGTATATGCACATATGGTGCGGTTCCATTGGGCTTAACAGTGGGATTTGAATGAGACGAGTATTTGGGTGTTGCATGATTTGTTACGCATTGGATATGTTCTTTCGGACAGGTGTGGCATTGCGTCATTTGCCTCTCCGTGGTTATGGTGATTCACTCTTGGTACTAGATATCAAATTGCGCGTGGTTGTTGATTTTGAGAATAGTGACTTGAGGTGTTTCATGTGGACCTATGTTTGGATAGGGTCGCGCATTGCAGCAAGGTCATGTGGAGGTATGATCCTTCGGGTTAGATTCGCATGTTCTGGTTCTACGATGTTTGATGGGTTCTCAGCATTTTTTGTGGTGGTACTGGTGAGCTTGTGGTACAGCTCTCTCATTTGATTTCCTTTCCATGATTTGAGTACATTTGGACTATTGCTTATTGGTGCATAGATTGCATGGGTTGCGGCTTTAGATTGTATCGATGTGTCATGTCACTAAAGTGGTCGTGTTGGATGAGATGAGGTCATTGGGATCTAGAATGAATACTATCGGATTCGACTTCAGCATGTTGGAAGGATAATATCGGGATTCGGCTTAGAAATTCACTACAGTCCTGGCAGAAGGATAGGGAACTCCATGACTGGTTGGTCTGAGGAATGGTTCTGACTTCTGCGTGTTTCTTACATCATGGGTAGTATACGAAAGTGTTGGAATGAGGTTTTGTTTGATAAGAAGTTTATTATCGGTATTGGGTTGTTTGAGCAGTGCCGTGATTAGAAGTATTGCTACGAGTGGTTGAATTATGCAGTATATCATGTCATTACATCTTGGGTTACGGATATGGTTTGATACAGCTTGTTCGGAATTATGCAGTGAATAGATGAGAGATTCTGATCTTATAGATAAGTTCAGAAATGGAAATTTGGTTCTAAGGTTCGTGCGCTTGGTCGAATTGTGAAATTTTAGTTGCATTGTGCTATTGGACCTATATGAGATAGGGTGACGTGGGATCACCCCTAGGTATGTGCATGGTAAGGTTACTCAGGGATTTGATGGTTTTCGGAACAACTCTGGGCACATTCGAGGACGAACGTATGTTTAAGTGGGGGAGGATGTAACGACCCGACCGGTCGTTTTGAGCAATTGCACTTTGCTCGCCAGTTCTCGGGCATAACTAGCCCCGTGTGATGTATTATGACTCATGTGAATCATCGGTCTTGGTTTTCAGGATAATCGGAATAGATTTGGAAGAACAACTCTCAGTTTGAAGCTTTAAATTTGAAAAGGTTTGACCAAGTTTTGACTTTTTAGTATATGATCTCGGATTTGGATATGATTTGGTTAGCTCCATTAGGTGATTTGGGACTTAGAGCGTGATCGAAATGTATTTTGGAGGTCCGTGGAAGGTTTAGGCTTGAATTGGCGAAATTGAAAATTTGGCATTTTCCGGTTGGTAGTGGAAATTTTGATATCAGAGTCGAAATGGAATTCCGGGAATTGGAGTAGGTCTGTTGTGTCATTTGTGACGTGTGTGTAAAATTTCAGGTCATTCGGATGAGATTTGATAGACTTTTTGATCGAATTCGGAATTCGGAAGTTTTTGGAATCCTTAGGCTTGAATCCGAGGGTGTTTTGATGATTCAATATTGTTTTGAGTGTTCCAAAGGTTGGTACAAGTTTGAATAGTGTTATGTAACTTTTTCGTACTTTTGGTGGAGGTCCGGGGGGCCTCGGGATGAATTCGGAAGGGTTTCGGAAAGTTTCGCTTTGGTAATGAGCAGCTGAAGTTGGTGCCCCTATCATAACCGCATCTGCGGATTGGGGACCGCAGGTGCGTAATCGCAGAAGCGTTGGGTAAACCGCAAAAGCGGCCAGGGGCTAGAGGACCAGAAGTCGCAGGTGCGGAAGCTTGAGCGCACCTGCGAGACCGCAGGTGCAGAAGGTAAGGCGCAGGTGCGGTTCCAGGATTTAAGTGAAAACCGCAAGCGGTAGCGCAAAAGTGGAAAAGGGACCGCAGGTGCGAAATCCCTTGGTCAGAAAGTATATAAGGTTTCCTTCGTGAATTTTTGCTAAGTTCTCCATTTTTTAAGATGGGAAGTGAGCTAGGGCAGTGATTCTTCAAGGGAAATCGAAGGTTATCAGTTGGGTAAGTCAGTTAAGCTTCATTACTTGTATTTATGACCATTTTTCCACTGTTTCATCGTGGTATTAGTGGGAAATTAAGGAAGAAAATTGAGGGATTAGGGCTGGATATTAGAGAGTTTTGAGTGGGGATTTGAGGGACCATTTGAGGTCCGATTTCGATGCTTTTGGCATGAATAGACTCGTGGGAGGATAAGGATTTTATTGATGTGATTTTTATCGGGTTCAGAGTCGTCGGCTCGGGGGTCGTGTTCGACCAATTTCGGGATTTTTGATGTAATTTGATTATTTTCGCTTGGGCTTTGTTCCCTTAGTGTGTATTGATGTTATGAAACTGATTTTGGATAGATTTGAGGCGAATTGAGACCGAGTCGAGAGGCAAGGGCATCGCGATGTAGATTCTCGTCCGGATTGAGGTAAGTAATGATTGTAAATATTGTCCTAAGGGTATGAAACCCCGGATTTCACATCGTTGTGCTACTTTGAGGTGACACACATGCTAGATGCCGAGCGTGGGGTCGTGCACTGTTGGGGACTGTGACTTGGTCCGTCCCGTGCAACTGTTAAGTCGCGTATTTGATTGAAAATTGTTTGACATCATTGTATTTTGGAAAAATATTACTATGTTTTGGGCTGAATGCCATATTTGGGCCTTGTGCCAACTGTTTGGACCCTTAGGGGCTTTTTACTACTATTCCTCACTGTTTTGACTTAATGTTTGCACCCAGTCATGATGTGTTTTACTGATTTCATAACTCAGCCATATTTACTCAGTTTTGATACTGTAAATGATATTTTGGGCTTAACGCCCTGTTTTACTGATAGTCCGAGTGGCTTGTGAGGTTAATGGCTGAGAGAGAGCCCGAGAGCCTGATTGTGAGGTTGATGACTGAGGGAGGCCGAGGGCCTAATTGTGAGGTTGATGATTGAGAGAGGCCGAGGGCCTGGTTGTGAGGATTATATATTTATGGATTGGGTTGCACGCGCGCAGCGATATATATATATATATATATATATATATATATATATATATATGGATCGGGCTGCACGCTGCAGCGATATATGGATCGGGTTGCACGCTGTAGAGATATTTTGGATCGGGCTGCACGCCGCAGCGATATAGCGCTTGGGCTGTAGGAGCCCCTCCGGAGTCTGCACACCCCCAGTGAGCGCAATCGACTATATATATGGATGGGGCTGCACGCCGCAACGATATATGGAATGGGTTGCACGCCGCAGCGGTTATTATAAGGTACCTATTGAGCGTGAGTGCTGAGTGTGAGCGCTGATTGATGAGAATTGAGTCTCAAGTGACTGAGAGGCTTGCCCGAGGGGCTATATATATATATATATATATATATATATATATATAATTACTGTTTTTACTCTTCCTTAAAGTGAGTCTCTATTGAATATGTCAATTAAGTTACCTGTCACGACCCAAAATCCACAAAGAGTCGTGAAGGTGCCGGACACCACTGTCAGGCAAGCCAACAACAAGAATTTAATTAAATTCTCATTTTAGTATTTGTTGAAATCATTCCTTTTATACATTAAATAGTAAATAATGAAATTCATTATTATAAGATGATGTCTTTAACAAATTAATATTTAATAATCCCATAATCATACCAAAACCCGGTGTCACAAGTGCATGAGTTATTTCTAGGAAATCAAATGAAGAGCAATAACTGTCCGGAATACAAATTGGACAGAAGGTAAATACTATACGCTGAAAGAGTCTATGCCGGTTGCGGATCGCTTCGAGAGATGCAGCTCACCTAAGTCTCTGTATCATCCCTGCTGCTACGCCCATTAGGCTGCTAGGGGTACATGTGCCTGTGCAACAAAAATGCACAGCAAGTGTAGCATGAGTATAAAAATAATGTGTACTCAATAAGTATCCCGTCTAATAATCTCGAAGAAGTAGAGACGAGAGGTCGACTTCGATACTTACTAGTGGTCCAATAATAGTATACCAATAATATAGTAAGTCGAGGGTTTTTATAAAAAAAAAGTGGTTGTAACTCAATAGCATGAAGCAAGTAAACAATTCTCTTATTCATAAGGAAATTTCCAAATTATTTTTCATCATTTATACATTTATTCTCAAACCGTGGAAGCAATATCCTCATTTATAAATATCAAGGCAAGCAATACAAGCATGCGCAAATCATGCCGAGGACGTACGGCCCGATCCAACAATATTTAAATTGTGCACTGCCAGAGGGTCGAATGGCGCGAACCATAGATGCATCTATTACCCCGCTCGCGAATCATACATGCGACGCGGTCAAACATAAATAAGCAATCACCCCGCTCGCGAATCATACATGCGACGCAGGTACACATAGAAACAGACATTCAAACAGTCAATCAAAACTTCATCAAGGAGACAATTATTCAAGGAAGAGTCAATTTCTCTTTTACAAGTCGAGAAAATGAAGTTTAACTCTTTTAGAAAATCATTTACCACTTTGATGCAATTAAAGCAATTTAAACTGTCAATAAGGTTACAATTATTACAAGTAAAGCATGTTTTTGGGTCTTAGACTACCCGGACTTAGCATTATAGTAGCTACGCACGGACTCTCGTCACTTCGTGTGTACGTAGCCCCCACACATAGAAGCACATATCCAATTAATTCACCTATGGGAACAATTTCCTCTTACAAGGTTAGAAAGGAGACTCACCTCGCTCCGAAGTTCCAAAACCGGCTCCAAGCCCTTCTAACGACTCAAATCGATGCACAACGCTCCAAAACTAGCCAATAAATGAGAAAATCCATAAATATATACTCTAATACTCACAACAATTCAATTTAGAAAAATCCCTAACCCCATTCGAAAAGTTGACAAAATCGCCCTCGGGCTCACGTGCCCGGATTCCGAAAGAACTCACAAAATTCGACAACCCATTCCGATACGAGTTCAACCATACAAATTTTACCGAATTCCGATAACAACTTGACCTCCAAATCTTGAATTTTTGCTCTTGAAAAGTTCTGCAAAAATCTTAATTTCTTCCATTTAAATCCGAAATAAATGATGAATATAACCATTGAATCATGAACTATAATTACTTTAGGATATAGAACACTTACCCCAATCCATATGGTGAAAATCGCCTCAAAAATCGCTTCAATCCGAGCTCCATAGCTCTAAATATGTTTAAAATGGCCGAAACCTCGAAATATAGCTTCTGCCCAGGTATTTACTCTACGCGATCGCGGAAAATGCTTCGAGATCGCAAAGCACAACATTTCTCAGCCCAAAATTTGCCCTTCGCGATCGCGAAGAACAAATGTCCAGCTCTTCCAGACAGTCTCTAGTATAATGGCCATAACGTTTTGTACAAAACTCCAAATTGCAAATAGTTTAACTTTTTGAAAACTAGACTCCAGCTACAACTTTCATGCTTTGCTCATCTCCATGTTCCTTATAGATTACAAGATATAAGCTTCCAAAATCAGCCCTATGCAACACAAATTTCTTCTTCGCAATTTCCAAACTCTTCCCGGATAGGCTGTAGTGTATCACTCATAACTTTTTGCACACAGATCCAAATCCCAAGGTATGTGAACGTACCTTTTGCATTCAATTACTTTTTAATAGTCCAACGTTCAAGAAGAGTCCTCATGTTGTCTAATAGTTCTACTACGGGCAGCTCTCTTGCGTCTTTTGTTACCGCATTCAATGACTCAGCATTATTTGATGTCATCGTCCACGTTTTGTTGACTGTGGCATGTACCATAGACCATCTGTGATAGCCAATATCGTGTAGGTATTCTTTAACACACGTGTTGATCTTTTCAATCTTTGACATTCTTTCATTAAATTCATCAAGCGTGTGTGATCGTGTCGTGGCAAAGTACAATTCGCTTAACTTTAGATGACTCTTCATGAACTTGGACCTTACATTTGTCCAAATATGCCACATACAAGCATAATGTGGCATGGCGGTACAAACAGTAGATGTTGCCTTCAAGATACTCTCAATTTGGTTCGAAACAACACACATATTTGATTTTCACCATATGCATGTTTGAATTGCTCAAAAAACCACCTCCATGATGCGTCATTTTCTGATGGCGTATGCCTGTGGTAATATGCTACTTATCACACATGTGGCAAAAAGAAATTCAATTTTTATAATAAAAGGAAAGATGCATAAGTACCGCCCCCCCCCCCCTAAACTTTTTCTAAATGGAAGAAATACCACCCTAAAACTAGACAACCAAACTCTTGGCAAGTGGTGAACTACACGCGCTGCCACATGTATATTTAGTACTTTTTTTTTATTCTTTCTTCTTTTTCTTATCCTTTTTTCTTAATTCTTATTATTCTCATTTTTTGTTGTTATTTCATTCTCTTTCTTTTTGTTTTGGTTACCGGCGGCATAAAATGGAGGTCATTGGAATGTGCATTTTGCGTTATATATATATATATATATATATATATATATATATATATATATATATATATATATATATTCTCGAAGTGTAATTTATGTGTGGGAAGAAGAGCAAAAGAAAGAAAAACGAATATAAGCTGAAAAGACTTTTTCCCGTTAAGATTTCAATATCTCTATTTTTTCCAGCGTGGGAAGATTTTCTTATGATAAATTTTTTCCCCAAATCTGAGTGTATTTTTATTTGCTTATGAATAGATCTTTTCGAGAGTTTAATTTGTGTGTGAAAAGGATAGAAAGAGGAAAAAGAAAAACGGAATAAATGGAAGAAAAACGGTTAGAAAAAGTCGTCGCTGAATGAATAACCGCCGGAATTAGAGAAGAAACGAAAAAAGAAGTAAAAGAAAGAGGTAAAGGAAAAAAGTAAGAAAAAATGGTAATAAAGCAAAAAGAAAAATCTGAAAATTATTTTTTCTTGCTTCTCACTCTCCCAAGGAGAGTGAAATACACACACTCTGCCAGATCAGCTTTAAGGGTGCAAATAATTCTGCTTTAAAATAGTTTAGGGGGTAATAAAAACCCCGCAAAGGTAAAGTGTGTAGTTGGAAATCCGGGTATAGATCAGGGGGGTACTTATGCATTTTACCCATAATAGAACTTCAGAGTATAAAAAATACAGACTGAAAAACAACTTTATAACAATATTTCTACAATACCTGCTGCATCCATTGTGCTAGTTGTTAGCATGATTCCCCTATATGCCGACTTCAAGAAGGTGCCATCAACTAATACAACTGGCCTACAATACTCCCAACCCTTGATGGACGTACTAAGTGCAACAAATGCGTACAAGAAACAGTCATCTTCAGTCTTCTGTAGTTTCACAACCGACCCCGGATAAGTCTTCTCCAAAATATACAAATAACTCGACAAACGACTGTAGCAATCAGCAGGATGACCTCTCAAAAATTTCAAAGCCTTTTCATTTGCTCTCCAAGCTTGCAAGTATGTTAAGATCGCACCATGATCCGACAACATCAGTTTTTATGTCTTTTGGTGTGTATATTATCTTACGATCCGCATATTTTAGCATCACCATGCTGCCCACAACCATGGTCGTAGGTTTGCGTTGTATGTATGTGTTGTCCCTCAAAGAGCATGTGTGCAAGCTGTTGAATTTTCTATCCTTGAATAATGCTGATTCGTTTATGCTGGTGGACTCGAAGTGCCACGTAAAATTGTCTCCAACACATACGAGGTAGTAGCTACAGCATAAAAACAACTAAAAAAGTTATGAAAATGTAGCTACAAAATACGAGGTTGTTTAAGCACAAAAATCTTATATTAAACAATTTATATACAATTTATATACAAATAAACTACAAATTATACAAAAATATGAATTTGACAAATGAAATGTTCCTACCTTCTTGCACTAGACCTTTTCACCCTAAATTGAAACTTTATGACAGAATAGTGCTTCATCGCACAGACAATTGTTTGCTTGTCTTGGTAAACTTGGCCTACTTCAATAACATTTGGGATATGTTATGTTATAATGATACTTTCATATTCGACAATTGTCGGAGATGTTGGTCTATCAATCAACTTCAGTGTTCCTGATACTTCTCCAATTGTGTTACAATTTCTTGACAATTGTACCACGTTAGACATATGATCAGATGAACCTGCAGTACTCAATTAAAAGAATCTACAATTCAGACCTCTATATATTTATGTGTTCAGTATTTGACAAAATACTTGAAGAGACATAATAGTTGAACTACATTTGTTATGTAGTATTATTGTAGATAAGTTTTAGTAAAATTGTAGAACACATGAAATTGATAAAACATTAGCACTGAAAAAATAGAGCAAACCTGCAATTGTGCTCGAATTTGAGATACTGCATTCCAAATCGAAATCATGTACTGTTATACACAGCAAATACATTCCTAAGTTGTAACGACCCGACTGGTCGTTTTGAGTATCTGCACTTCGCTCGGTGATTTAGAGCTAAACTGTGTGTTTTGAACACATTAGAGCCTTATTCTAGTGTTCCTTTATTTGCGTGCGCAATCCGGGTATTGACCCGAGAGGCTTATGTGCAAAAAAAAATGATAAAACAAGAATTTTTGCCTAAAAAGTTAATTTTAGTTGATTTCAGTCAACGTTTTGAGTAAATGAATCCGGACCCGTGTTTTGGCGGTCCCGGTGGGTCCGTATTGAAATATGGGATATGGGCATATGCCCAGAATCGAATTCCGAGGTCCCTAGCTTGAGTTATGAATTTTTATTGAAAATTAAAAGTCTGAAAAATCTAATATTTTTAAGAATTGACTGAATGTTAGGCATTGTTGATACCGGGTCCGTATTTTGGTTTCAGAGTCCGGTACAGGTCCAATATAATATTTTTCACTTATCTGAGAAATTTGGTGGGAAACGGAGTCGGTTTGACGTGATTCGGACGTCCGGTGGTAAAAATAGAGATTTCAAAGCTTTCTTGAAAATGTCATTTGATTTTGTGTCCAATTCGTAGTTCTAGGTGTCATTTTGGCGATTCAATTGCACGAGCTAGTTCGTATGATGTTTTTAGACTGGTGTGCACTTTTGGTTCAAGTCCCGAGGGGCTTGGGTGTATTTTTGGATCATTGGTTGAGAGACTAGTAAAGTTAAGAAACTTGGGAGTTTGACTATGGTCAATATCAGGTTAAGACGACCTCTTTTAAGTGTTTTGAGTGCGCGAGAAGGTCCGTAGCATTTTTTATGATTGAAATTCATATATGGTTTGTGTTCGGGAGGTTCCAGATGAGTTTCGGGGTGATTTTCGATCATTTTGGAGAAGTTTGGATTTTGTTGGTTTCTGCTGCGACACTGTTCATTCGCAATTGCGATCTTTTATGGCAATTGCACAAACACTATTCATCCGCAATTTCCAACCATTTATGGAAATTGCAAAAACACTGTTCATTGGGAAATGCGAAGTTTTGTTCGCAAATGCGTCATCTACAGCATGTTAAGTGCTGAGAATTCCGAGTTTTTGCTTTATTTTTCATATTTTTGAACCCTAGCTTCGAGGTGAGGCGATTTTGAGAGGGGATTTTCATACCAAAACGTTGGGTAAGTATCTTTAACCAATTTTTAACTATATTTCATGGTTTTATACAAGATTTAACATCAAACTCTTGAGAAATCTATGGAAAAATTTGGGGATTTTGTCAAAGTTTTGAAAAATAAAAGATTGAGATTTGAGAGTCGAATTTGAAAAAAAATACATATTTGGACTAGTGAGGTTGGTGGGTATTCAAGACCTACCCTTGGACCTGGGTTTTGACCGGGCGAGCCCGGGGTTTGACTTTTGTTGACTTTGTAAAAATTGAATAAAAACCATAACTTTATTAATTGAAATTGTTTTCTCTTGTATTGTGTGGTGTATTCAAGTCATCATTGGCTAGATTGAGTTGAGCGGAGGCGAATTCGTAGAGGAAAAGGCTAAATTGAGTGTTGGATTAGCCGAATTGAGGTAACTGTTTTGCCTAGCTTTGTTGAGGGAATTTTTCCTCCTAATTGTCATTGTTTGCTACATGCGGGGATGATACATATATGAGGTGACGAGTGTATATGTATGTGCCAGGGTTAATCATTCTTGGGGGGTGGATTATGTATATTTGTGTTTGTAGAATTTCGTGACATTCTGCTTAATGCCTTACTTGACTCTTGGATACTAAGGACATAATATTAAATGATAGATATCAAGACTTAGTTTGTTATAACTTGATCTAACTTGATGAAAATTGTAAGAATACATTGATGTGTCTAATTCGGTCATCTCTATGCGAAATCATTACTAGATTTCTACAATCGATATTCTTGAGATGCTAGACTATATACTTGTGTTGTGGATCATTTATGAGATTCGTGAAAGTATTTGAATAATAGGGTTCTTGAGGTTGTTAAACTATTGTTTACTTGGAAGGTTGTGATTTGGAATGTGTTTGGAATATCAGTTTAAGCACTCTCCTCGATGTTATTTATACTTCCTGCCTTGCCATTTTATTGATATCCATATGCTTGGTAAGAAAGAGTGTAAAGCACGAAGGTTGATGACGTGCCATTTTATATTCATTATCATGTGAGGAAGAGTGTAAAGCATGAAGGGTGATACCGTGAAATTTTATATTCATTATCATATTATTGAGAGTAAAAGCACGAAGGGTGATGCCGTGCCACATCATTTGAGAGTAAAAGCACGAAGGGTGATGCCGTGCCACATCATTTGAGAGTAAAAGCACGAAGGGTGATGCCGCGCCATTTCATTTATATTGTTATGCGTGTATGTTATGGTGAGGTCATGGGACAAAGGGTATTTCCGTGCAGGTGAGGACGAGGGACATGCATTATGATGTGATATTTGTTTCCCGTGTATACGGTTGCGCCCTTACCTTGAACTGTTATTGTTGTATTTACATACTTGGTGTGACTTGTTGTTATTGTCCTATACTTGACCTTTATCTCAATTGTTGTTGCACTGTCCATGTCTTTTACTTGCTTAACTTGCAATTACCATGTCTATTCCTGCTTTTATAATTATACTCATGTTGTATCTATTCTGTTGCACTTTAGTATAAGCCTTCCACCATGCTAGCCATTCATGCCTTTACTTGTTAACTTGTAAAGAACATGTGTTTTCTTCTTAATTGCTATATTTGTACTTAGGCCTCCAATATGCTGGTTAATTGAAGCTGATATTCCATGTTTTCCAATTGTTGTTGTTACTCACGTGCTTTTCGCTTAGTCCTTTACTTTGACCCACATGTGTATCCTTGTCCACTATTGTTACTTGCGTATTCCCTACTTAGTAATTTCTATTATTGTGTTCCTGTCATATGGTTGGCTCTGTTATACGATCACTTGGGAAAGATGAGTTGAACGCACGAAGGGTGTTGCCGTGCAAATTGAATTGTTTCATAAACTTATTTATATATAGTGAGGATGAGATAAAATCACGAAGGGTGTTACCGTGCCATGTGATTTGACACTTTGACATATTGGACATAAATCTCATACAAGAAAGGATCGTGAAAATTTTACTGTGGTTCTTTTTAGTAATTATTGACTATCTCGTTGAGTTGCGTATGTTATTTTTATCCGTTATACTTTGAACTGCTTTACTGTTAATCCAATGTACAGGTTATTAAAATAAGCATCTTTTTAACTAAAAGCCTCGTTACTACTTCGACGAGGTTAGACAAAATACTTACCAATACATGGGGTCGGTTGTACTGATACTGCACTTCTGCACGTCCCGTGAAGATTTTGGAGCGGAGTTGCTGGTGACGTCGGGTGCTGATTCAGAAGATGTTCGTGTATTCTTGGTAGTTTAGGTTATTGCTAATCTATATATGTAACCTTCAAACAGAACGTGTATTTATTTGTATCAGTTTTGAAATTCCAAATCTTAGAAGTTTGTGATTCGTACTATCTGGTCTTGGTAAATTCGTAAATGTTTAGTTATCTATTTTCTACTCTCTTATAATCACAGTTGAGTTGTATTTTTCTGCTAGTTGGCTTACCTAGCAGGTTGAGTTAGGTGCCATCACGACTTGTGATTTTTAGGTCGTGACATAAGCTTTTGTTTTCCTTTTACGTCTCCATATATACTCGAACTCCCATATCGTTCCGAATTCCATTGGAGGACAATGTTCATTGATAGTGTATTTAATTTTGATGATATTTATAGAGGTATCGATCATTAGATGCTCTGCAATTGGAAATTCAATTGACTATAATTTGAATCTTCACTGACTACAATTCCATCAACATCAAAGTCTTTGTATCTCCCAACGCTATTCCAGTGACCATTTAGCTAAAGCATAATCGCTAATTTTGACATTATATCGTGAAATTCAATACAATTGTAGCTAATTGTTTGCAAAAAAAATTTCAAATACTTCGTTTGTGGGAAACCAGAGGAAATAGAGAATAGAACTTGATTATCAGAGAAATTGGCGTAATAGCAGGAATCTATACATATAATTTCTTGATTAAGGGATGATTGTATCTGTAAAATCTCTGAAGAAATATAGGCGATCCCAAAATCCCATGTCTAAATAAGGAAGACTACTGCAGAAAGGATTCTAGTTTAAACAAATGCATATATTTTGGTAATAAAGTTTGAAAAGTGTATAAGAACGAAAAATGTGTATAGAGATTTTTACATTCTTATACACTATTTGAAACATTATTACCCTCCATACTCAAGTTTTAGTTTAATTACATAGGCATATACAATTTACCAATTATGTACATTTTAGGAATTTAATGAGAATCAATTAACTCCTATAATCTCTCTAACGTACATATCCACTCCCCCCACGTTTCTCTCTCCATACCGCCCACGTTTCTGCACTATCTCACTCCATTAACGTCCCTCTTTCCCTTTTTTCAAAATTCTCTCACAATTTTTCCTAATTCTAGCTCTAAATCCTACCAAAATAGTAGCTGGTACTGATTTTCCTTCCCTTTCAATGAAGAAAAAAGCAGTTCCGAAGATTAGCCCTAAAAATCTAATGTTGGTGATATTCCAACTTTTGATTTGGGTGTTTTCTCATAGGATTCACCCAAAAAGCAGTGAAATCGGCACATGCAAAAGCAGGGACAAAGTCCAAGCTTTTCCCTTGTGAAGCTAGGACAGAAGCTCGAACAAAACTTAAGCATGATAGGGATGCTCGTGAAGCTTCGACATCTGCTAAATCAATAAAGTGGAAGGGCAAAAAAATTGATCGCGATGATGATTTTGTCGAACACGAAGTTATCCCGAAAGCTGCAAAAAAATCAGAGTTTCTCCTACTGTCAAACCTTCAAAAAAGAAGAAGGTTCAAAAATCACCAAAAACTATACCCAAATAGTCATCGGAGAAGGTATATTTTAGTAATTACAATTTTCATTTTTTCTTAAGTTAAAAAAACATGTTCTTATCCTCATGTCATACATATTTTTTGTTTTTTTGTATTTGTAGAAATTTTGTCTACATTGTGTATATTTATTGTAGGTTATCAACTTTTTCACATTTTCCTGTAAA
This sequence comes from Nicotiana attenuata, assembly GCF_001879085.1. Classification (NCBI taxonomy): domain Eukaryota; kingdom Viridiplantae; phylum Streptophyta; class Magnoliopsida; order Solanales; family Solanaceae; genus Nicotiana; species Nicotiana attenuata. Next base: position 47,340 of record NW_017673214.1, read on the forward strand.
TTGTAGATTTTTTGTGTATTATTGTAAATCGTTTTATTAGGTAATGTACTACATGATTTAGTTGGTTTTATTGGTTATTATTTGCTCTATTTTGTAGATGTTAGTTTCAATTTTTGTAAAGAAATTATATATATTATGTCTAGTTGTTACTTTATAATTTCGTACTCTAAACATAATTTTATCAGTGCATTTGTAGCTTAAATGTAGTCAGTTGTTATATATGTTTACTAATTTTGTAACTTACTTGTATGCAATGTATTAATGTCTCTCTGATTGTAGCTAAATGTAGTAGAAATATTTTTATTTTGTTTTCTGTTATTCAAACAAGTTTTATTAACTTAATGTTTCTTTTGGTGCACAATCGAAGATTTTTTGCACCACATGATGTTGATTATGGCATCACTAGGTTCCCGAGGTGAAAAATATTTGAAAAACAGCTGGTATTTGCAAAGTCATTAAAAATAGCCATTATTTTGCTGAAACGCGGAAAATTCCAGCATAATATGCTGGATTATGAAGCTCATGCGTAATAACTTCCAGCATATTATGTTGGAACTCCAGCACACGAAAAGTTCCAACATAATATGTTTGATTATAGAGCTCCTGCGTATAAACTTCCAGCACATTATGAAATTCCAACTCATTATGCTGGAAAAAAATCAAACTCCATCATATTATGCTGGAATTTTCCTGGATTTTTAAGAATATTTTTGTTCAGATTTTATCTGTACATGAAAAAGTTGCTAAATTTTGATTACTTTTAAAACTGTGGCTATTTTTCAATTACCAGTTGTAAATCTGTCTATTTTGGTTTTTTCCCCAATATGTCCGGCCGAATTTCAGTCCAAATATGTAACACAACTGGTAAGTCTTATATGGACCTCAAAGAAAAGTGGAAGCCCATTGAGCTAAGAAGAATGTCGACGTCTATAAATAGGGGCATTTGCATCTATACCCGCTTTTTGGGTCACCTTTTAACTTATACCGGCTTTGTAAAAAAATTGCAAACGTACTCACTTTTCGCGTAACTTCAGTTATACGGGCCTGAAGTAGCAAAAATTTATGTCTGAAGTTTGAACTTCAGAATGTTTTTCCTGAAGTGTAGCAAAACTTCAAATATTTTTGCATGAAGTTTGGCCTGACTTGCAAAGGCAATCACGCAAACTTTAGTTCATAGTGCAAATGGCAAACTTCAGTTCAATAAAACTACAGCATGTTTTGACTGAAGTTTTTGTTTGTAATTTCTGAACTTCAGCATTCTAGTAGGTGAAGCTTTGTTCTGTATTTGCTAAACTTCAGCATGTTTTAGCTGAAGCTTTGTTCTGTATTTGCTGAACTTCAGCATATTTTAGCTGAAGCTTTGTGCTGTTTGTGATGAACTTGTCACGACCCTAAAACCGACCCGGTCGTGATGGCGCCTATCGTGAAACCAGGCCAGCCGACACAAATCCCAAATCAAACTAGTATTTCATAAAAGTCATTTTTAAGCTATTTAATTGATAATATCTCATAACATGTGTCTAAATAACAAGTGTGGATAAATAACACAAGCCCGACATCGGGGTGTCACAAGTCACGAGCAACTACAAGGTCCGTCTAAGTACAATAAAGGCTATCATAGTCCGGGAATAAAGACACTAATAACAGTCTGAGTAAGATAAGAAGGAGAAGTGCAAGGCTGCGAACGCCAAGCAGCTACCTTGCCGACTTCGAAAGACCTGCTGGAAGGACGATCAGCGCTCACTATCGCAACCCGCAACTCCTGGATCTGCACACAAGGTGCAGGGAGTAATGTGAGTACGCCAACTCAGTAAGTAATAAAAGTAAATAAAAACTGAAGAATAAGAAATCGGGTAATTCCACGTCATAGCACTACAATAAGCACAGTACGTTTTCAAAACAGTATAGAAATCATTTAACTCATTTAAAAATCTAAGTTGAGTGAAAATTCTATAAAAAAATGTTTTTCTAACTGTTTCAACAGAGAAACAATGAAATTTAGAGTAAAACGGATGAAAGTCATAAATAGCCCCTCGGGCAAGACATGTATCATAAGCTGCCCTCGGGCATAATATCAACAGAACCAGCCCCTCGGGCTACCTCACAATCACTCGTAATCAGCCCCTCGGGCAACAACATATCACTTACTCTGGGTACCCGCGCTCACTGGGGGTGTACAGATTCCGGAGTGGCTCCTACAGCCCAAGCGCTATCACAAGCCATCTCGTGGCATAATAAACCAGGTCCTCGACCTCTCATATATCACAAAATAGTACAACAATCTGCGGCGCGCAGCCCGATCCCATGATATCCTCACAACACAGGCCCTCTGCCTTACTCGGTCAGAAACCTCTCAAGATACTTGGGCTAACAGTAAAACAGGATGCTCAGTCGAAATATCACTTATGCATCAAATCAGAGTAAATAAGACTGAGTTATGAAATCAGTAAAACATAGCATGACTGACTACAGTTATTAAATCAAAACAGTGAGGAATTTCAGTAGAGAAAGCCCCTAAGGGTACAAATAGTTGGCACGAGGCCCAAATATGGCATTCAGCCCAAAACATAGTAATACTTTCTAACATAAAGTAATCAAGTAGTTTCAGTCAAATACGCTACTTAATAGTTGCTACGGGACGGACCAAGTCACAATCCCCAATGATGCACGTCCCTCACGCTCGTCATCTAGCGTGTGTGTCACCTCAAAATAGTACAACGATGTGAAATCCGGGGTTTCATACCCTCAGGACAACATTTACAATCATTACTTACCTCAAACCAGACCGAACTCTAATCCGCGATGACTTTGCCTCTTGACTCTGCCTCCAAATGCTCCAAATCTAACCAAAATTAGTATCACATCATTAATACACGCTAAAGGAACAAAGTCCAAGCGAAAATAATCAAATTAACTCAAAAATTCCGAAATTGGCCAAACCCGACCCTCGGGCACACGTCTCGGAATCCAATAAAAATCACACCACTAGAATTCGTATTCCATCACGAGTCTATACATATCAAAATCACCAAAATCGGACCTCAAACGACCCCTCAAATCCTCAATCAAAACTCTCCAAAACTCAAGCCCTAACCTTCAACTTCACCCCTAATTCCCCACTAATTTTATGATTAGGTAGTGGAAAAATTATCACAAACACCAAATACAAAGCTCAAGTAACTTACCTCACTGAAATCCCTCAATTCCTCCTTGAATTCCCAGGTTGGAGCTCCAAAATCACACAAAAATGGTGAGAGAATGGCTGAAAATCGCGAAGGGAGGCTTTTATAGTTTCTGCCCCAGGGATTCCGCACCAGCGCTTCCGCTTCTGCGGAAAATATCTACTTCTGCGGATTTCACTTAACACTGCTAGGCTTCGCATCTGCGGTCGCCTTACCGCTCCTATGGTAACGCAGATGCAGTTACCAAGCCGCACCTGCGTTTCTCCATGCATCTGCGCCCTTTTTCCGCTCATGCGGAGCTCGCACCTGCGGTCCCCAATCCGCAGGTGCGGATATGACAGAAGCAGCAACACCAGCTGCTTTTTCTCAAGTTCAAACTTTTCCGAAATCATCCCGAGGCTCCCAGGACCCCAACCAAAAATACGAACAAGTCACTTACCACTATTTAAACTTATTCCGACCTTCGGAACACTCAAAACAACACCGAAACACCAAATCACACTCGGATTCAAGCCTAAGGATTCCAAAACTTCCGATTTTCGCAAACGATGTAAAAACCTATCAAACCTCATCCGAATGACCTAAAATTTTGCACACATGTCACAAATGACACAACGGACCTATTTCAATTTTCGGAATTCCAATCCGACCCCGATATCAAGATTTCCACTGTCGATCGGAAAACGTCATTATTTCCAATTTCGCCAATTCAAGCCTAAATCTACCACGGACCTCAAAAACACATTCCGAACACCCTCCCAAGTCCAAAATCACCTAACGAAGCTATACGGACCATCAGAATTCACTTTCGAGACCTCCTACTCATAAGTCAACTTCCGGTTGACTTTTTCCAACATAAGCTTCTAAATAAGAGACTAAGTGTCTCATTCCATTCTAAGACCACTCCGAACACAACACAACCAACACAATATAATCAAATGCAATTGAACAACACATACGGAAGCAGATATGGAGAAAACGAGGTTGTAACTCATGAAACGTTACAGAACTTCAGCACTCTAGGCCTGAAGTTTGTTTTGTATTTGCTGAACTTCAGCATTCTTAGAGATGAAGTTCTAAACAACAATGAATTTAATAAATCATGATTAGCAGTGATTCATGTTGTTCATTTCAAAGATTAAAGAATGAAAAATAGTTTCAACATGAAAACAAGTTACTACAGATAAATTAGAACAAAAAAACAATGTGCTTGTAAAGTTAAAATATTTAAGAGGTTAAATTATTGTGAATAAGACCAAGCTGAACATAATGGGACAAGCAGATATATATGAATAATAAACCTACAACGCATAACAATATCTCATGCTTCAACATTCAGAAAACGAAGGAGGAGGAGAAAGAGGCCTGAAGTTGTTTAAACAGTGGGTACAAGTTAAAAAAAAAAAATGGGTATAGATTAAATGGGAGCGACTAAATAGAACGTCCCGTACAATTTTAACCTACAAATACAAACAATATGGACCTCAAAGAAAAAGAAAAAGCCCATTGGGCTAAGAAAATTGTCGAAGTCCCCAGAAAAAAACGAACAATTTCCTCTTGTTGCTTTGAGGACTGAGGAGAGTAGTCAATAAACATCTAATCACAGAAAATCCACTTTGGATTTCTCTCTGCTTTCATATTGTTAAGGGAAAACTGCGTAGTATAGTCGCTCTTAAAAATAATAGCCAGCAAAATATATTTATTTTTGTATATATATATATATATATATTGACTAACGTATGTAATAATTTTTGGCTAACGGGCCAAATATGTAACTTGTCTTATTATTAATAAAGGATGAGAAAGCCCAACTGGGAAACATGCCATTACGAATTTAAGCTCGTAATACATTTTTCGCATTGTGATCCCTAGCCCCTAAAGACTGTATTTGTAAAATGACAATTTGCAAATTTGGAGTTTGGAATTGAGAATTAGTTGTTATATAGTGCATTTTAAACTAGCATAATTCTTCATTTGAATAAAAACAAAGACCAATTTTAAGAAAAAATGATCTCCTATAACTACTTGCAATTTAAATAGAAGAAATGATCCTATAAAGAGTACTAGGGCAACCCGGTGCACAAAGAATTCCGCATTCATGCAAGGTTCAAGGAACGACCACACCTCAAGGGGTGTGATGTAGACAGTCTAACCTAATGCAAACATTAGTGGTTACTTCCACAGCTCGAAGCCGTGATCTATAGACCACAAAATGATCCTATAAAGATGTCATGTATTTTACTGATCTCTAGTGAAAAGTTTCATATAACAAAAATAACATTCGTAAAGAACTACAAAATAAATCTCCCCAATTTTAATCAACATTAAATATATGGACTGTTGTATGACTTTTTCTTTGTTCGGATGGTGGCAGACGCGGATATGGGGGTCATCCTATGGGTTCAACTGAGTTCATTACTTTCGTAGCAAACTATGTATTAGATATTAAAAATTTGAATTATAAAAATATATAAGATTATATCCACTCTAAATTCAATCACTTTAATCTTGAATTCGCCTCGAATAGTTGGGGCTAAAAAGGTGAGATAGACCAGGAGTTGTTTGGACATAACAAATGTAAGAGAAGTAGAGGACATAAGGTCACAAGGCAAAGCATTTAGGGTGAAAATACAGCACTTGAGAGAGGGAAAGAAGAAGGTATAATTAAATGTGTCACATGTTTGTCTAAAGTTGTTTGGTAAAATTCATTATAGAAGCCACACTCACTACTACTACACTAGCCCATTTCTCTTTACTTTTATCATCATTTAAGGATTCAACAACACTCTCTCTCTGCTTCTCTTCCCTTTACATTCAATATCTTTGCCCCACCTATGTCCCCCTTTTTGTGTATGTGCTCTTTGCTACTGCATTTGTTTTACTGTTCTCTACTTTTTGCTTGTCATATTTGACCCTTGAGGCTGTGATATCGTTTGATGTTAAATTCTTCAAATTGTGCCCTTGACATATCATGTTTTTTTCTTTCTTAATTCGCTCTCAAAAAAGGACAGCCCGGTCAGGGATAAAGGTATGTGTGACCAAGGGCGGTCAGTAAAAAACTATATTTTATATATGGTATAATATTATTTGTTATTGATAAAAAAAAAATAGACTTTGAACACCCTTGCATAGCCAATGGTTCAACACCCTTATTGAATTTTTTAGTTTTGCCACTGTGTCTGATGCTCAAAGTATCCCGATCTCATGCAAAGTCTAGAAAAGAGCCGCATCCCAAAATATGTAATGTAGACAGCCTATTCTAATAAGATATTCTTGCATATGCATCCAATTATGCAATGAAAAGCAATTTGCATAATGGGGCTTACATGTTTTCAATAGTGACATTTTCTCATTTTTCGTTTAGTAGAAAGTATGAAACAGATGTATAACATTTCATAAACTCATGAGACTACATCCTCTGGAATCGGTATTTGGACGAAAGAAATCGATCTGATACATAGATGCACCATTTCTAGTAGAATTGGCATACGATCAATTGGTTTGTTAGTAAAATATGAAATTATCACATGATCAAACGATCCTATGAACTTCTGATGTTCTACCAATTTTTTATTTTTTCATAGAAATTTTATGGAAGTCGCTATTCTTTTTGAGACACATAGGATTCTAGGATGTGAAATTAATTGCAACACCAACAAAAACTTATGCCACGATTTAAAGAAATAACTTGGAATTTGGGGGTGTTATTACCACTTTCTCAAAGCTCAAGTGGATAAGTGCCACTTTCCAAGACTTGAAGGGTCTAAGTGTAACTAATAAACTCACATTTGGTGAATTGGACTTGCAATGTACTTAACTATTGCAAGTTGATCTGAAGGATCTTTGCATTATTTCTTACTCCTTTCCTATATTAAGTGGAGAATTGAACAACAAATAAAATGTTTTATGAGAAAGAAAGAAATTGGAATGTGAACAATCAACATCAATAGATTCAGGTTCGAGCTATATCGAAAGAAAATGAATAATCATTGTTAATCCGTTGTATGTAAAATAAGTATCAGCATTGTCACACTTCAAACTAAGAAAATGTCACTGCCACGAGTATTTCAGTCTAATGATACCGATGATAGTCTAGAGACGTACAGTAGGTGTGTGTTCAATTCTCATTGTTCTCGTCTACTTAATTTCGTTTGATGATCCCCAATAATTTAAAATTAAAAAAGAAAAAAAAAATAAAAAAAAAGGTCAGCACTCAGTATCTATGAATATCTATTCCTGGATATAAATTTTTGGGAAGTAATTCACCAAAACCTCATGTGTTCATTTTTCAGTTATAATTTCTTTTTATGTATATTTAGGAAGCACTGAAAAAGGAGGGGAAAAAAAGATCTAAAATTGTGTTATTGTATTTTTATCTTTTCATCTCAAGGACCCATGAAAGTTAGTTCCCTTTTATGTAAATTGTAACAGAAAAAAATTTATAGTTTTTTTCTTGTACAGATTATTTTTAGTTTTTTTTTAGGTTAAAAATAATTTTTAGATATATTTCCAATTTATTTTGATGAGGATACAATAAAACTTCTTGTAAATCATAAACGGCCTTAAAATAAAGACTTTGTAATATACGAAAGCCTAGAGGAGGTCACGGGTTTCGATTAATCACGTGACAAAAAGGAGCAACGACAAATAAAAGTTCAAATAAAATGAAGAAAAATTAAACAAAAAAACAAACTAAAAAGTAGTCACGGGTGATATCTCTATACACTTTTTTAGTTTTTATATTTCTACTTTCTTGCTTTTTGACAATCATTTATCGTAACTGAAGGCACAAGGAAAGAATATACAGCAGTGGTAGAATATCATATATATATATATATATATAGTACTACTAAATGAATAAAAGTCAATTATCGAAAAAGGAGAGTCAAAATTGGCTTTGCTTTGCTTCTCGTCAAAGATTTTGGGTTGTGCTTCAATCATATTGTATTCTCTGCTAAGGTTTAATTATATTCTCCTTTACTTTCCTTACGTACCCTATTATATTTCTCAAAGTACAAAAATATAGTTCTTTTGTTTCACTGCTTTTAGTGGAACGAACATGAGCAGTACATTGTTAATTAACTCAACAATACAAATTCGTGAGTTCTATTGGATCAAAACAGTTATGGTCAAAGGCTTACGTATGATATTCGGTAAAGTGGTCTAAAAATTTAAATAAATGTATAATAAAAAGGCGGTGTAATATTTTATATTTATACCCAATATAATTATTTTGTATTATTATATGTATATACATATTTAATAAAAATTTCAACAAAGCGGTGTCACCGCTCGCCATAAGTTGTATTCGCCCCTAGTTAAGATTGTGCGTATGATAAACCAACTCGTGAAGTCCATTGAGCCAAAGCGGATAATACTATATAATATATAGTTAAAACCTCTCTATAATGACATCGTTTGTCACGAAAAATTTTGGTTGATGTAGTGAAAAGTTGTTATACATAACATATAATACAACATTGATGGATTATAATAAGCAGCGGAAGCAATCCCAATATCAAAATTACATGTAATCTAGACAACTAGTATAAACGGGATTTCACGGGTTACCTCTTGAAGTGTAGACAAAGCTCCTCTATCACGTGAGCCTCCAATTCCACAGTAATTCGATGAAATCTCCATCACCCGCACGATCTCCGAATGTTCCACGGTCTTCTACTGTGTTACCCAAATAATATCCGGAAACAACAATTTTGTGTGGGCGAAATTTCTAGGAAAACTTGGCTGAAAATTTCGGCCACCATGTACTGCTCCCTCTAGGTGGAAAACCTTATGTATTTATAGCACAAGTTTTAAGGATTAAAACCCTTTTCCAAAACCTATTGGGTTTTCTTTTCCACCGGAAAAAGGATTCCTTTATTTCCTATTATTTAGGCACAGTAGGGACCACAGAATTTAATTAACAAGATTCCAATTATGGAATTAATTTCTAATTTTCGAAATTAATATCTACCATAATAAATTACGAATTATTCCACTAAAAATTCGTAATTGCACTCCTTATTCAATTTCGAAATTCATCCGTTAAATCTTATTTAACTCCCCATGTTAAGATTCAGATACTAATCAATTAAATTAAATTACTGACGATTTAATTTATTGATTATTTCCTTTAGACTTTCGCTTAACTTATTTCATGTGTCGGATATAAAATTCACTGGCCGGGTTTACACATGAAAATTTTAAGCTTTCATAAAGGTGTACCATGAATCTCGAAACCGAGACATGGATTTCATCAACTAACTATTACTTCGCCAATGTACATTAATTTACCAGGCATATTGACCCACGAAAGAATCTCGCCTTTAAATAAATTAAAACAATAATAATGTACACAGCTAATAATAATTATATCAAGATTAAGAGTATAAGTACATTTAATGGCTAGAGAACTTATTTTATTAAGTCAGTATAAAATACTTATCTTTACTTGCTCCGTTCAATACGTACAAAATGTACTAGCACAAGAAGTTGGAATTAAACCATTCACATAATCAAGATAAATTATATTTAATCTTGTGCTACATTCATCCATGATGGTTTGTCCAATTCCATCATTAGATTGTGAACTCAAACTTTATACTTATAAGAACCGATAATTTAATCTTCCGTGTATAAGCTAAACTCTGTACAGTAAATCGTCTACTATTGTGATGACCCAAAAGGTCATCACTTGTTTTGAAAATAAAATTCTGTGTCCCGAGGCCTTAAAACCTCCTTTCTGTCTCACCTCAATTTGTGTGCGCAGTCCAAGCGTATATCCGGAAAGCCATTATGTGAAAATCTGTGAAAGAATGATAAAGCTTGCTTTTAAAATGAATTTAAGTTGACTTCGGTCAACATTTTGGGTAAACGGATCTGGACCCGTGATTTGACGGTCCCGGAGGGTCCGTAGAAAAATATGGGACTTGGGCGTATGCCCGGAATTGAATTCCGAGGTCCCAAACCTAATAAATGAATTTTTGAAGAAAATTATTTTCTGGAAATTGTAAGAGTTTTTTTTTGAGAAATGAAAGATGTTGAAATTGATGATATCGGGCCCGTATTTTGGTTCCGGAGCCCGATACAAGTTTGAAATAATAATTTAGTTGAATCTGTGAAGTTGGTAAGAATCGGAGTCCGTTTAGTATAAATCGGACCTTATTTGAGAAAATTGGAAATTTTGATGTTCTTGAGCGATTTCATGAATTTAAGACTTAATTCATAGTGGTTGATGTTATGTTGATGATTTGATCGCACGAGCAAGTCCGTATGATGTTTTTGGACTTGCGTGCATGCTTGGTTTGGAGCCCCGAGGGCTCGTGTGAGTTTTGGATAGGCCACGGTGTGAATTTAGACTTAGTAAGAAATAACTGTTGCAGGTTCAGAGAAGTTGCAGGTCTCTGAACCAGGCTTCGCGGTCCGCAGTGATTTCTCGCGACCGCGGTGGGATTTATGCGGTCCGTGGTGAGCAAGGCAAATTCTTCGCGGCCGCGCTCGATATTTCGCGGTCCGCGGTGGAGCTCCGCGCCCGCAATCCTTTTTATGCGGTCCGCAGTGAGAGTTTGAGAGAAGTATATAAACGGGACCATTTAGTTATTTTTCCATTTTCAGAAACCTAAAACATAAGGGCGGTTTTTCAAACACTCTTTCTTCCCCAAAACACAATGAAGTGATTTTAAACTCATTTCTTTCACTTCTTAACTTCTATTTACAAGATTTCATCCTAGAATCTAGGGTTTTCATGGTGGAATTGGGAATTTTGGGTAAAACCTAAGAATATTGAAATTTGGGGATTTAGACCTCAAATTGAGGTCGGATTCCAAAACCAATTATGTATCCGGGCTCGGGGGTGAATGGGTAATCGGATTTTGGTCCGAATTTCGTGCTTGGACCAAGCAGGTCCGGGGTCGATTTTTGACTTTAACATTTGAAAACCCATTTTATGCATTAGAGTTGATTCATTTAGCATTTATTAATAGTATTAATTAAATTGTGGCTAGATACAAGCGAATTTATGGTGGAAACAAGAGGTAAAGCGGTAGTTGAGGCTTGAATTGTGTTCGTGGCATCGAGGTAAGTGTTTGGTCTAACCTTAGCTTGAGGGATTAGGAGTTGTGTCCTAATTGCTATGTGTTAATTGTAGAGTACGACGTATAGGCATGGTGACGAATATATATACGTCGGTGTCGAGCATGCCCGTGAGTCTTATACTGTGATAAATGTGACTTCGTTTCGTATTGGTCATGCTTTATGTGATGATATCTATTGTTGAACAAGGCTTATGGAAGTATTATAGGTAATTGAACATTGTAGAGCGTTGGCTCAAGTTGTAAAATGAGTTTTGTGGAAAGGCGAAGAGGTTTATGAAATTGTCTCCCTTGCCGGGATGTTATTGCCTTTGATATTGTTTCCCTTGTCGAGACGTAGTTAGCCCTTACTGTTGGTTCCCTTGCCGGGATGTACTTATTCTCATAGTTGATTCCCTTGTTGGGACATTGTTGTTTCCTTATTGTTCCCTTGCCGGGATTTTATTTGTGATTGGTGTTGAATTGTATATTGGGATCGGGTTGCACGCCGCAATAATATTATATGGGATCGGGTTGCACGCCGCAACATGGAGTAATAAGGGACGACATGAGGGATCGGGTTGCACGCCGCAACAGTATTATATGATTGGATCGAGTTGCACGCCGCAACAATGATATATGATTGGATCGGATTGCACGCCGCAATAATCTTATATGATTGGATCGGGTTGCACGCCGCAACAGTGTTATATGATTTGGGTCGGGTTGCGCGCCGCAACAATAAATGATTAAAAGCGAATTTTATTTGTTACTGTTTTTCCTTATTCCAACTGGTGCAAACCTTAAAAAATGTTCTTTATGCTTTTCTCTAGAGTTACTGTTGGTATTTGATATTCCCCCGCAGCATGTTCCCCTTCCCATCTTTAACTGCTAGTTTCCGTTATTATTTCTTGCCGTATATGCTTTAACTGCGCAGGTTTATTTGGTAGTCTTGTCCTAGCCTCGTCACTACTTCGCCGAGGTTAGGCTAGGCACTTACCACCACATGGGGTCGGTTGTGCTGATACTACACTCTGCACTCTTTTGTGCAGATCCCAGTACTGGAGCATACAGACCTTAGCTTTGGGTTGCTGCCTTCAGTTCATTTGGAGACCCGAGGTAGTCCTGCAGGCGTCCGCAGGCCCTGGCGTCTCCTTCTATCCTCTCATTCTATTTCTTTTATGCATTTCAGAGACAACATTGTAATTATCTTTCGAACCCTTATTTGTAGTATTCCTAGACAGTCTGTGAAATTGTGACACCAGTTCTGGGTAGTTTATGTTATGGATTGGTATTGGTATCATTATTAGAATATTACATTTCAGTCTTCCGCTTATTAAATTGCGTTGTTTATATGATGTTGGTTCTTAATTGTTAAAGGATTAAAATGAAGAAAAAAAAAGAGTAAATAATACAGATGGTTGGCTTGCCTAGCTTTCACTAGTAGGCGCAATCACGACTCCCGAGGGTGGAAAATCCGGGTCGTGACAACTATATAAGCAAAGGATACAGAATAATATATGATCTATTTAAAACGTTATTAAAATTGAATAAACTATTTCCATAATAAATACTATATATCTGAATCAAACCCATGGTTAATAATATATATCCCAACAAACATAACATAATAAATCGATTTCAAAGAAAATTTAGTAAAATGCGGAGATGTTTGAATGTACATACTGACTCAGTTATTACATTTGGTTGTTTTATTTTAATACATTAAATTAAATATGGCTTAACTAATCATCAAAGAGTCTTTTTTGTTAGATTATCATATGTTTAGTGTTGTCTTTTGACATTACCCAGCTAATGTAAGTAAATTAAGATTATACCACAAAGACAAAATTCTTTTGATATTGACAGTGTAGTGCAGAGAAGGTTTGGTACCCACTAGGATTTGGTCATATCACAATCACTTATACGACAAACGTTTTCCCTGTAAATGTAATGACCTTCTCCTATATAAAATTGAAATAGAAAAACAAGATAAAGACAATAGTAGTAAGTAATAAATAACAAATTAATTAATGAGGCCTTATTATTTGAACTAACACCATTTTACCTTAACCAACTACAGTTCGGTACGGGCGCGGACTCCGCGATTTCTGGGTCGCCGAGGTTCCTTTTCTTTCGCCTCTTAAGATCCGCTATTCCTATGATTTGATCCTTCGTATCGGCAGTAACAACGAAGGGGACATTTTTAAATTATCTACTAGCTAGTGGAACAAGAAAGACATGAATGGTTTATGTAAGTAAAAACTGGTTTTTGATTGTATATTGGAGTTACTTACACGTGTAAATGTAGCACTTGTTTAAATCCAAAACACAATACTTATAATTTTTACTATTTATTTGTATGAAGTAGCAAAAAGTTTTTAGCAAACCCTACAAGTAACGATACAAAAGCCTATACGCCGTGAGTTTTCATCGGATTTTTTAGATCATTTATGAGAAACGGTAAATTTGGAAGTAGAAAAAAACCTAATGCATTATTGATTTTTAAAAACAATATGTATTTTGGATCAAATTGACTTAACTAAAACAAAACTTATTTTGAAACAAAAGAAATACAAAATAGATGATATGAACGAAATGTACTACATTTCTTGGGCAAATGCATCTACTTAAAACGGGTGTTTATTTATTTTTCCGGTTGACGGTTTTTTATTAGCAACGTGGCATAGAAAGGGGTTCTTCCGCATTAAAACAAATGATGCTAATCTTTCTTCTACCAATTATCCAAATTCGATATTTTATAAGTTTTTGGGTCATATCGAAATGACAAAAAAAGATAGAAAGATCACTCGCTCGAAGAAAAATATTTTATAGAATTTGATATCAGCCAAGCCCCCTCGACTCGGCAACAAGAGTCAGTTATGAAATAGTTTTTTAGTTGGTTTTCTCGTTCTTAAGGACTTTCTAAGATGTTTCGATTTGCTAAGTTTGAAAAGTTCAAAGAGCACAAGTATGCTCGTGGCCTTGTAAATAATAATTTTAAACTTATAAAGTATAAATAGAATTGGGAGTCCGAAACCTAAATGTTATTGATTTTGACTCAAAATACGTTTTTAATGTGTAAAAAAAATTACTTTTCTATATATAACGCGGTTTTAAATTGCGCTATACTTTAATGGTGTTTTGGCCGTTAAAGTATAGCGCGGTTTAAAACCGTGTTATACTATAAGACCTTTAATAACCGCATTATACATATAAATGGTGGGTGGTGAAATGGTTAAATGACAGCTAAGAAGTTTGCTTTGGCCTTGAGGTGCTAGGTTCGAATACCTTTACAAGAATTCCTTTATTTTCCTATTTCTTTTTCATTTTTCATTTCTTTTCATTATTTGGTTTAAGTATTTAGATATAAATACTTTAATAGAGAAGTCTTTTATTATTTTTTTTAAAAATCGACCGACATTTTTAATAGTTGTTATTTTGTGCTCGACGTAAAACAAAATTATTTTTTTCTCCTTTTATTTTCAAATTAGAATTATGAGTTTTATTTTATAGTTAAAATTTTCATAAGAGAATAATATATAGTTTACTTAGAGCGGTAGATATTTTACATTATCGGTGAACTTGCGATATCAAGTTAGTTATATTATTTTTATTATATCATTAATTAATATTTGAATGTACCTGTAATTTCCTAATGAATGACCGAATTACATAAATAGTTCTACACCATCAGTGCATTAAACCTTTTCTACTATTGTTGTATTATTTTTCATGTTTTTACATGTAGGACTGTTCGCTCATATAATATTAAAATTAAAAGAGGAAAAGACTAGCTAACCGAAAATGCGATGAGGTAAAGTAATTCCTCCGTTAAAAAAAGTAATCTATTTTTGTTTTATTAGTCCTCTTAAAAAGAATGACGTATTTTTAAATTTAAAAATAATTTAACTTGAATTTTCTATTACGATTTTAATGATAAATTTTTATAGTCACACAAATGTTATCGCATGTTTAAGACTAGAAGTTTAAAAAAATGGATAGCCACACATATACTATGACATATTTAAGACCAAAAAATTTAAAAATCTTCTTTTATTCTTACTTAGTCAAACTACATTTATAAATCAAGATTAATGTTAAAAGATGGAGGAAAAAAAGAAAGAACTACTGGCGCTTCGGGAATATTTTTTTTTG
>NW_017673214.1:62768-140155 GCF_001879085.1 Nicotiana attenuata
GGGGGGGTTAATTGTCCTGTCCTTTGGATCTTGCATGTGTACTTGTAGTGATTGAATGCATAGGTGAAAGTAAGTGTCAGAAAACAATGTGTAAAAAGGGTCACTACATTAACGAAGACATATGGTTGTAGTTATTGGGATAGTCTGTATTCTCCTCGAGTCCTTATCGTCCTCTCTGGCTTATACTCCACATGTACGCATTATTTATTGTTACATTTAATTATGCCATAAATATGTCTGACAATCATAAATCAGATTACAATTAAGCCGATTTGGACAAGAGCTTGGTTTAATTAGTATATGTTAAACATTGTTAGCAAACATTAAATGCCTTTTCTTTTCAAGCGTTATACTTGGCTCTAAAAAAGAAATACTATATCAAGTTTATCTATTCAAGCACGTTTTAGGAAGAAAAGCTAGAACAAATTGTTGGAAAAATTTGGATGATTATGGAGAATAAAAGGTTTAGCTTGAGGCGTGTCAAGGACACTGTCCTTAAGGATATTTCGCCCACACCATGATAAATAATATTAGGCATATCCCCCAGGATTCAACAAGCTCTTATAGTATAACTAGGAACAGAAACAACAAAGATTTATAAGAAGAAAACCCAGCACAAAAGAAAGAAGAAGAAAAGTTTTTACTATTTTTTCACTCTCATGAACATAAATAAGTAGCTTTATTTATAGTCCAAGAAGATGGGACATCTGAATGAAGAAACGGTAAAATTCTCTTAGAATTCAATGTTAGGAAATCAATAAGAAAACGTTAAGATTTCATGAAGAATTCAATACCAATGAATGAGAATTTAAAATTCATTAAAATTCAATTCCAAAACCGAAGAACGTTATAACCATTCCTTTAAAAGGTTTAAAGGAAATGATTATCATATTAAATACAAGCTAACGGACAAAGACCAATTTTGGTCAATTTCAAACTTACAAAAATATAATTGATTTTAGTACTCATGTAATGTTAATAAATATTATACTCAAAATTATTATACTTATTTTCAATTTGAATTCTTTTTGAGATATTAAAATATTCCTTTTTTTTAACAATCCCCCACATAGCTCAAAAAGAATATTATAATAAAATAAAAAATTTTGCTGGGTTTTCACAAATGAGCGTAATGCATCGAATCTGGTGTCTCTTGGACTATGAACCAGACCTAGATAAAATAAGATTAAACTAACAGAACAATTGGTGAAGTTTAAAACTTCTATGAACCAAGAATTCTTTTGTAAGTTTAGTGTCTTATCTATCACATTATACTCGCACACACTTTGTTGTTTATCGCGGTTTTGTGCTAATAGGCCATGCGTGCGCCTGGTTTTCGTGAGTGCTCTAGAAATTTTGCCACAAATTTCATAGAAGCGGCCCCACTCCACACTCATATAGGTCCATCCATCAAGTGTATTCTGCAGCACAATACACCACCTATAAAGGCTATGGATTATTAGATTAAGAGTTTAATAACTCAACCTCCCATTCCTTGCAGTTTTGCACTATATATATACACACACACCATAGGAAGGGACATAATTTAATAGTGCACATTTGATCAACTAATGACTTGTTATTACCCATATGAACCTACTTCATGGGATCTCCATTCACATAGGTTGGGTTACCATCATAGTTGATATAACTCAAATTGGCAAAAGTCCCATTTCCCTCGATGTTTCAGATATTAATTTTCTTCCCAAAGGTTTAGTCAGAGGATCGGCCAAATTAACTTCGGACTTCACATAATCTATGGAAATAATTCCATCTTCCAGCAGCTGCTTTATCACATTATGTCTCAATCGGATATGTCTACTCTTCCCATTAAAGGATTTATTTTTGGCAATGGCTATTGCAGCTTGGCAATCACAATGCATCGACACAGAAGGTGTCGGTTTAATTCCCAGTGGAATACTCGCCAAAAGGTTCTTTAACCACTCGGCCTTATTGTCAACTAATTCCAATGCCACAAACTCAGATTTCATGGTAGATCTAGCTATTATAGTTTGTTTAGCTGATTTCCATGCCACAACACCCCCACCGAGGGTGAACACATAACTACTAGTGGATTTTGTCTCATCTGAATCAGAGATCCAGTTAGCATCACTGTATCCTTCTAGTACTGTGGGAAATCCACTATATTTAATACCATAGTTCATGGTACCTCTCAAATATTTCATTACTCTTACTAATGCATTCCAATGATCATGACTTGGGTTTTGAGTATATCCACTCAATCTACACACAGCATATGCAATATCAGGTCTAGTAAAATTCATCAAATTTTTTAAGAATTCTTTCAACATAATGTTCTTGAGTCAACATCAAACTACTGCCATCTCTTATAATTTTCATGCCTAAAATAACACTAGCTTCTCCCATGTCTTTCATCTCAAAATTAGAAGACAAGAAAAATTTGGTTTTAGTACCAAATCAAGGCTAGAACTAAAAATAAGCATGTCATCCACATAAAGGCAAATAATAACACATGTACCATCTACACATTTTGTATAAACACATTTATCTACTTCAATTGATAAAAAACCATCATCAATCAATACTTGATCAAATTTTTCATGCCACTGTTTAGGCGCTTGCTTTAGACCATATAAAGATTTTAGCAATTTACATACTTTATTTTCTTGGCCAGACACTATACAACCCTCAGGTTGCTCCATGTAAATTTTCTCTTCCAAATCACCATTTAAAAAAGCAGTTTTAACATCCATTTGGTGAATATAAAGTTTATAAATAGAAGCCAAGGCAAGTAAAACACGAATCGAGGAAATTCTAGTTACAGGAGCATAAGTGTCAAAATAATCAATATTTTGCTTTTGGGTAAAACCTCTTGCAACAAGTCTAGCTTTGTATTTATCAATGGAACCATCCGGATTGAGTTTCTTCTTAAAAATCCATTTACAACCAATGGGTTTAGCTCCCGGAGGTAAATCAACTAAAATCCAAGTTTTATTTTGCAAAATTAAATTTAATTCTACATCAATAGCTTCTTTCCAAAATGAGGCATCATACGAAGAAATAGCTTCAGAATAGGTTAAAGGATCATTATCCACAAGATAAGTATAAAAATCATTACCAAAAGATTTTTTTCTCCTTGGTCTTTTGCTTCTTCTTAAATCCTCACTTTCAAAATTATTTTGAATAATTGGATCATGTGAAATATTATCACTTGGAATAATAGGAGCATCAGAATTTTTCTCAAATTTTAAAGGAAAAATATTTTCAAAAAATTCAGCATTTTTTGTTTCAACAATAGTATTATTTTCAAGTACATCACTTTTGACTACTAAAAATCTGTATGCTGCACTGTTTTCAGCATACCCAATAAACATACAATCAGATATTTTAGATCCTATTTTTCTTTTCTAGGATCAGGCAACATAACTTTAGCAAGACATCCCCACACTTTCAAATATTTCAAATTAGGTGGATACCCTTTCCACAACTCATAAGGAGTTTTACCCGTTTTCTTATAAGGAATTCTATTTTGTAAATGACAAGCAGATAAAATGGCTTCACCCAAAAAAAGATTATCCGGAGCACCAGAACTAACAAGCATACTATTCATCATTTCCTTTAAGGTCCTATTTTTTCTTTCCGCTACACCATTTGATTGTGGAGAATATGGCGGAGTTATCTCGTGAATTATGCCTTCTTTCTCACAATAATCATTCAACAAAATAAATTCACCACCTCTATCGGATCTAACTCTTTTGATTTTCTTATCCAATTGATTTTCTACTTCAGATTTATAAATTAAAAACTTATCAAAAGCTTCATCTTTATTTCTCAACAAATAAACTTTTGTATATCTAGAGAAATCGTCTATAAAAATCACATAATATTTTTTCCCTCCTCTAGTCATAGATTGTTTCAAGTCTCCTAAATCAGTATGTATTAAACTTAACAATTCAGATTCTCTAAATACTGAAGCACATGATTTCTTTGTTTGTTTATTTTCTGCACAAACTTCACACTTATCAATATTCAAAAAATTAATATTTGAAATAAGACCTTCAGAATGCATTTTTTTAATATAAGATAAACTAACATGTCCTAATCTTGCATGCCATAAATTAAAAGAATCAATCAAGTAAGCAGAAGTACTAACATTTTCATTGATAACATTAAGTACAAACAAGCCATGGTTATAATATCCCTTGCCAACAAAATTATTATTCTTGGTCAACACGACCTTATCAGATTCAAAAACAACCTTCACCCCCACTTTTCCTAATAATCCCACAGAGACCAAATTGGCTCGGATACAAGGAACATGCAACACGTCATTCAATGCCAAAATTTTGCCAGATGTGAGTTTGAGAAGAACTTTGCCTTTTCCAAGAACTGGAGCAGTTCTTGAGTCACCAAGATATACAACTTCTTCTCCTTCCTCAACTTGGGTGTAAGACACAAAGTCTTTTTTGTTAGCACATTTATGCCTAGTGGCACCAGAATCTAACACCCAATCTTTCACATTGGCCACAAGGTTCACTTGGGAAACAACCGCAACAATTATATCATCCGCTTTGGCTTCAGTCAAATTTACTTTAGCCTTAGTGGGATTGTCATTCCCAACTCTTTTTCGGCGTTGAGCAACATAGTGGCCAGGTTGATTGTTGGTTTTGGGATTATAACCATTTCTTTTATCATACCTGTTACTTGATTTTCTCTGACGGTTGTTGTCCTCCACAAGGCTGCTTCTAGTAGCAGTTTCTTTTCCTTTGTCAACAACAACGTGCTTGCGGTTAAAATTATCTCCACCAAAAACCATAATTTTTGAAACATCGGGAAAAGATTTGGCATAGGTAATTAGTGAGGGAACAACAACAGAAACAGTAGGCGCAACAGCAGGTGTAGTAGCATCAACAGCAATATTAGCAGCGTTATTCTCCATAATAACAACGCAGAATATCCTTAAGATTGTTGGAAAAATTTGGATGATTATGGAGAATAAAAGGTTTAGCTTGAGGCGTGTCAAGGACACTGTCCTTAAGGATATTTCGCCCACACCATGATAAATAATATTAGGCATATCCCCCAGGATTCAACAAGCTCTTATAGTATAACTAGGAACAGAAACAACAAAGATTTATAAGAAGAAAACCCAGCACAAAAGAAAGAAGAAGAAAAGTTTTTACTATTTTTTCACTCTCATGAACATAAATAAATAGCTTTATTTATAGTCCAAAGAAGAATGGGACATCTGAAATGAAAGAAACGGTAAAAATCTCTTAAGAATTCAAATGTAGGAAATCAATAAGAAAACGTTAAGATTTCATGAAGAATTCAATACCAATGAATGAGAATTTAAAATTCATTAAAATTCAATTCCAAAACCGAAGAACGTTATAACCATTCCTTTAAAAGGTTTAAAGGAAATGATTATCATATTAAATACAAGCTAACGGACAAAGACCAATTTTGGTCAATTTCAAACTTACAAAAATATAATTGATTTTAGTACTCATGTAATGCTAATAAACATTATACTCAAAATTATTATACTTATTTTCAATTTGAATTTTTTTTGAGATATTAAAATATTCCTTTTTTTTTTTAACACTACTAAGTAGGCGTTTGTATATAAAAATTATAATTCTTGAAAAAAATAATATTATTTGGAGTTAAGTTGAAAAATGGTATGTGAATTTAAAATTATGTCTGGACATGCATTTCACTTGAAAAAGTATTGTAGTTTTGTGAGTGGAAACAAATTCTGAAAATTTTGAATTTTGAAAAACTCAAAATTTCATGAACAAATATATTTTTGAATTTTTTCGGAAATAGAGAAAAAAATTTATGAATAATGGGGCCTAAGTTTTACCTTGTTGGTATTTTGAAGAAAAAAAAACAGTAAGTGAAACTGTTAAAGCGAGAAAAAAAAAAAAAGATATGTACAAGTGTGAAATCCTAAAACCTTTATTCTTTCTACTTAATTTTTAAAGGTAAAATGACCTCCTGGCCACTAAAACTTGTACAGGATTATCAATCCGGTAAATAAATTTATAAGTTTCGCAATTTAGCATCTTTACTTTACAAAGTGAGGAGTAATAAACACCTCTGACTGTTGACAATGCATACGTGGAAGAAACATTGCTGACATGGCCAAACTACGTGCGACTCATAGGGGTGTTCATAAAAACCCGAAAACTGAACCAAACCGACCAAAAAAATCGATACATTTTAGGTTTGATTTGGTTTTGGTTTTGAATTTTAAAAACCGATCAAAATTGGTTTGGTTTTGGTTTTAATCAAAAAATAACCGAAAAAAACGAACCAAACCGACTATAAAAGTAGCTATTTGAATTTATTATTACACCTATATATATGTATTTTTTTATATAAAGTTTCTAAAATTTCATGGTACATATTAGTCATTTATATTTTTAGTCTAGTTCTTTGCTATTATAATCATCTAATTCTTTGCCTTTACATTTCTAGTTTGATTGGTAGTTTTCTATTGCTAAGTACAAGAATTTATTTCATGTTAAAAATAATCGATTTTTAATTGAGTACTTAAATTATTCATCACTATTTGATTCAATTATCATCAATAAATCTTGGTAAATGATAGATTTCTCAAAGAGCAATTCATTTGATAGTGTTACGTTGAAAATGTAGTCGACGGAATATGCGTTTGGTAGTGTATGTCTCATATTTAAGAAAAAAATCGATAAATAACCGAAAAATCCGAAAAATCGAAAAAAACCCGAGAAAAATCGAATCGATAAAAAACCGACTTAATTGGTTTGGTCTGGTTCTAATATTTGAAAAATCGACTTACTTGATTTGATTTCTTTTTAGGAAAAAACCGACCCAAACGGAACAATGAACATCCCTAGCGACTCACACTTAAATGGCGCGTGAATGTAGTAGTTATGATAAAAAAAAGATATTTAAATAATAACAAAAGATAAAAAAAAATTAACACAATTTAAGACCCCAACACCATCTTTCATCTCCTTCGTCCAGCCTCTCCATCCTCCGTCGTACAACCCCCCCCCCCCCCCTTGCCCCATTCTTTCCGTTCTTAGCTCACCCCAACCTTTCCTCCCCACCCCCCTCTTCATTCTTTTCATTATTATACTTTGGCTAAAAAGGAATAAGAGCTTCTTTTTTTTAATTGAGTATAAAGATCTAGAGAGAAGAAGGTAACCCATAACTCGATTTTCGGCTAGAAGGAAATCGCATCGATTCTTCGATCTGGGCATTACTCTGATGGCGATGGGTAGTTTATGACCGAGGTCGCTATTAGAAGCTTTCCGATATGGTCGCCGCAGAGTGAAATGGAATTTCTGATTTTTTTGTTGGTTTATGATTCTTGCTGGTCTCAGTTGTGATGCAGGAGAAGAGGGAAAAAAATATATGTTAAAAAATTGATAAATTGAAATTAAAAGCGGGACCTACAAATTACGCATGTCAAAGTATAAAAGGTTAAAGGTATGACATGCCATTTGTGTTACACCGATTGAGGAACACGCTCGGACTGATGTGTCTATTACTCCTCACTTTGTAAAGTAAAGGTGTTAAATTGAGAAACTTATAACTTGTTTACCGGGTTGGTAATTCTGTGCAAGTTTAAGTGGCAAGAAGGCTATTTTGCCATTTCTAAATGTATCGAAATCTTGGGTGGTAAAGAATTGTGGGATGCTATATTTTCACGATTAGAATTCGTAAATACGATAACAGATTTTTGATATATATCTTCCACACATAAGTTGACTCATATATGCATCCCGACTAAGGTCGCAAACGTATATTTCTCTTTTGCGTCCAACCCAGTGGCATAGCTACCCTATGATAGGGTGGTCAAGTGTATACCCTTTGCTGAAAAATTATACTGCATATATAAGTTAAATACTACTTTATATGGTTATATATTATTTGAACACTCTTAATACATGCAGCCCAACGTTTCTTCTCATTTTATTTGCCAAAACTAAACGAAAACCACCATCTGCATTGATTCCTTTTCAATCTAAAAAATTTCCTAATAAAATAACCCTTAAAACTTAAAATTTGTATGGTAATAAACAATTAATCTTAAAACTTTTTTTAACTAAAAGTTTTTTCTTAAATAAAATTTATAATTTTAAAGTCAAGCTTTATAATAATTTCTTCAACAAAAGCTATTTATAAAATACAAATTCTCTCGACTCTCCCTTTCCTTTGGGTTTATGCTTGCTTTTATTAATAAAATTTTTAATGTTGTCTTTTTGTTATTTTAATTTTGATTTATAAAATTACAGTTTATAAAATTTTTATGATTTAGTTAAATGTTGTGTAGTTTGCTCTAGAAATTTTGATACACCATTTATTGACAAAAAAATTATTGACTTGTTTAAAGTTTGAGTATCCTTGACGAAATTTGGCTATCCTACCGGTTGAACCGCTTCACTATTATGAATAGGTTATACAGAAAGAAAGATAGGTTGGTTGTATACACTTAAGAGTAACCTTTTTATCTTTAATTAAAGTCTTAATTTAAAATCTTATTGCGAATACGAATTAATCCAGCCATAACACTGATATAAAAAACTGTAGTCGGAAACATTAAAAAAAGGAGAAATAAATTCCTCTGAGAGGTCTTGACTTGGGGTAATTAATTGGTTAAATAAAAGTGATTTCGAGTGTATCAAGAAGAAAACCTCATCAAACACGATGGAACTGACAAGAAGCTGCCAAAAAGACAGGTCTCTCTGTATAGAAAAACTAGATTGGAGTCTCTCTCTCACTCCCTTTTTCTCCTTTTGTATTTTATCGAAACAAGAAAAGTACACAACATCCTCCTCCTTTCCCCCCATTTCCTCGTTCTTCTAGTTTTTTTGTCAACCCTCCCACTTCTTATTAAGGGGTTGTTTGGTTTGAACTTTGAATACATGTTATGCCGGATTAATTATATTGGAATTGTTTTTTATCCATTGTTTGGTATATTATGTTAAAGACATACATTGCATAATTTTTAAGAAGAAGATATAAGTTATCCCAACAATAATTATCCTACCCCCTATAAGGTATAAGTTATCCCGGTACTAATTTTAATCCCGGGATAATTTATCCCAAATTTACTATCCAAACAAGATATTAAGGTGGTATTAAATTTTTATCACAACACTATTTTTAGTTATCCTTCATACCAAACGACCCCTAATGGTTTTTGTATTAATTCTCAAAATTTAAATAGCCATAAAATCAGTCATTAATACTTGTATCAAGTTAGACTATTTATATCATAATATCTTAAGGTACAATTCTTTTTGAATCTTGCGTGAATGTGAATGTGGAATATTTTATGCACCAAGTTGTCCTTTTGCCCAGTGGCGGATCCAGGATTTCAAAGTTATGGGTGCTCGTCGAAAAAAATTCTGAAAGAAGAGGAAAAATGAATTTACTGATGGGTGCTCACCCGGTACTTATCTTAAAAATTTGATAATTGCTATGTAAATCTACTAATTATAGTCAAAGACAATGGGTGCTTAAGCACCCATATAGTTCCATGTAGATCCGCCAATGCTTTTGCCTCTCGAAGTTTAAGTTGTTACTCCCTCTGGTCCATTTTTACATAATTAAGAAGGAATATTTTATTTTTTCTAAAATTTGCCCTTATTTATATATCCTAATGTGTCAAGGTAATAATTAATTAAGGGTAATTTAGTGAATACATATTTTTTTTTTCTCTAGGAGTTCGTATTTTCTTAAGGGTGTGTCAAAGGCAAAAAGTCACTTATTACTGGAGAGAATACTAAACAACAACAACAAAAACAATAATAACAACAACAACAGACTCAGTGTCATCCCACAAGTAGGGTCAGGGGAGGATAATATATATGCAGACCTTATCCCTACCTTCAAGAAAGCAGAGGACTGTTTTCGAAAGACCCTCGGCTTTAGGAGAAGTTGAGTTGTTACTCCAAAATAGAATTATATATGAATTTTGATTCGACAATATGTTCGTTTACGTTTAGATGACTCTTTTTAATGAATGACGGTAAGATCTAACCTCTAATTTATACTTGCTTTTATTCAAAATAAGTGTTGCTTAAGGTTTGACATACCCATAAAAAGTAGTAATAGTTTAATAAAATTAAGGCAAAATACATAATCTACCCATCAAACTTAGGACCAAATCCCTCTTACACACTTGTTGAACACGGGTTTTATTTTACACACCAAACCTTCAAAAGTGTGTCAATTACACACTACTTTTGACCAGCCCCTTTAATATTTAATGCGTTGTATACACGCGCTTTTATAAATTAGAAAAAAAACAACGATTCTTTATAATTAAAATAGATTATCCGACCCTTATCTTAATTCCGACCCATGAAAGATCCAACCCGGTAAGTTAAAAACACCTACACGACCAAATTAACAAACATAAACCCATTTTTCAAGTCCTGTTCTTCATCCCTAAAACTATGAAGATAATCTGACGAGAAGACATCTGGTTGTTGTTGTTTCTTCTTCAGTTTTTCAGGTTAGTATTCACATTTTAAGGTTGTTCAACCCTTTTGATTTGGATGGGTGGGTCGAAATAGTTAGGGTTTATTTGGGTATTTCATCAGGAGTAATTTTAGGGTTTAACAACCCTAACGCCCATTATCATTCTTCTGTCAATTCTCATATTAGTTGTGGAAGGTGAAGAAGAAGATTGTTTGGTTCAGAACATTGTTTGGTTCCTTGAAAGAAGAAGAAGATGAAATAAGAGGGAGATGAAGAATTGGGGCAGAAAATGGGTTAAAGAAAATGGGCCCAAATTTTAGTAAATAGCCGTTGTAATTAGTCAGTGAAGGCAGAAAGTAACTATTCACGCGGCCCACTGGTCGTGTTTCACACGCCCCAGAGGCTGGTCAAAAGTAGTGTGTAATTGACACACTTTTGAAAGGTTTGGTGTGTAAAATAAAACCCGTATTCAACAGGTGTGTAAGAGGGATTTGGTCCTAAGTTTGATGGGTAGATTATGTATTTTGCCTAAAATTAATCCTAAGAATTATACAATTAAGTTATCCTTTTTTCTCCTCTAATAAGTCTTTATCTTTCCTTAGACTTATTAAAATGTAGAGATCTTTAATTTTTGGAGCAAGGA
This sequence comes from Nicotiana attenuata, assembly GCF_001879085.1. Taxonomy (NCBI): domain Eukaryota; kingdom Viridiplantae; phylum Streptophyta; class Magnoliopsida; order Solanales; family Solanaceae; genus Nicotiana; species Nicotiana attenuata. The sequence goes on from NW_017673214.1 coordinate 73,882, forward strand.
TAGATTCGAAAAATATAATAAATGTTTTTTGGTTCCTAAGATGGTATTTATTTTGGGTCAAATTGATTTGATTAAAATAGCACTCATTTTAGATCGACGACAATACCACGGTGGTATTAGGGTTTAAAGAAGACTTCTTTATTATTTTTGCCACGCGATGTGAGACTGATATAAACTAAATTAATTTTAATTTATTCTAATTTCAGTTTCTTTCAATCCAAAATATGAAATAATTAATTTGATTTAGGTATGAAAATTAATCATGATTCTCGACAAACAAATGATGCCAAACAAATTGGAATAGAGCAAATTGTATAATGTAACTTTAAAGTTCTATTGTTTTTATATACCGTCGTATTTCATCATTTTAATTGCATATTGAAAATTCAAATAAATAGTAATTAAAAAAAATAATAATTCTCAGTACTAGAAAATAAATAGAGAGAGAATTTTAGAAGAACATAAAAATGATTGGCATTAACTAACTTTAAATTCGGTTCTTTAATTAAAAATGATTGGCATTAACTAAATTTGGAATTCCATTTTAAAGAGTTTGTTAAATTGATGACGGGAGGAAAAGAAAAAAGAGACGAGAGCAGGTAGTTGTTGGATTAGCAATTTCTAACTATTGTTGACTATTTGCATTGTTTTGTATTCTTAAATTCTTCCCTTCACTCGTTTCAATTTGTTTGACATTTAAATAGTAAGGTTTAAGAAATAAATTCATTTTTCAAAACTCGTGGTCTTGAATATAATATTTATGTAGCTATAAAACTTTTGAAATTAGTGTTCTTAAATATATCATAATACGTGTGTGACTATAAAAGTTTTCATTCACGAAATATAAAAATATGACATTCTTTTTTAAAACAGACTAGTAAAAAAATAGTGATAAACAAAATAAACGAACATACTACTAAAATTGCCACATTAACAATTTCAATTTGCGAATCAATTTCTTTAAATTTTTGAGCATAATAGTCTCATAGGCCAATTTGGTATGAATTTTTTTCAACTCATAGCAATAGACCTAGGCCACTAATAACACATGGCTAAGCCACTAGATCACTAGTTCATTCTCTTTTGGTCTTAGGCTTAGCTACTCCATTTTTCAATTTCAAGTGTATTAATGAGAGGTCCAAGATTTTATTCTTTTATTAGCTATATTTCTAATGCTTCTAAATACTAGCATGTAATAAATCCTGCCTTTTCATGTCAATCTAGGAGCTTAAAAATCAAAATACATTCAAAGAACAAAGGGAGTAGTAATTTTTTTTTTCTTTTTTTTTAAATCTTATTCACACTCTGGGTTTGTATCAACTCAATGAGTATATTACTCTTTGTTCACTTTCAGTTGTCCACTTTGAATTTTTCACGTCCCTTAAGAAACAATAAATAACATATGCATTTTATAATTTCATCCACAATAATGATAGCATTTGCAAAAGTCTTGGGAAATGATTTGGAAAATGAGTAGTTAATGATAAGGGTAAAACAGGAAAACAGATTGTATTTCTCTTAATTTAGTATAGTGGACAAGTAAAAGTAAAAATATATTTTTAGTATAATAGACAAGTAAAAGTGAACGGAGGAAGTATGTGTTTGCATACATTATTACCACTTAATTGTAGTTATTTAATACACTTTCTCATCTCAATTTATTACTTCCTCCGGTTCACTTTAATTATTTTTTTGTGGTCCATAATATTTAATTTTTTCATATGTCACGGAGAAATTAATTTATTTTCTTCCAAAGTTATACTTGGAGTAAAGAGTCTCGAAGTATCTGTAATATTTATGATGAACAAATTAAAGGAAATAGTAAAGGTTAATACGGACAGTTTAATTATTTATTAATATTAAAATATATATTTTTTAATATGTGTGAAAATAACAAAAACATTAATTAAAGTGGACCAAAAGGAGTGCTTAACCTACATATTTAATGTAATATTATCATCTAAACAATTAGTGAGAGTACATTTTTTCTCAACTGTTTTATGTAACAGTACTATATATCCTACCATGGTTTATGAGCAAAAACTTTTAATTATACATTTTGCTCAATTATATGTATTTTACCAAGTTCTCAAATTAGTGAACTTCACATGAACCTTCAAATCTATTTTTGTAGTAAAAAACAAAAACATAAAACTGACAATTTTAAATTACACTTGTACCCATTAATTCCCACCAAGAGAGAGAATAGGAAATATTGAAAAGTATTTTCAAATAAATGGATAAAGAGTGAAAAAGTTTCAAGGACCATTTTGGACAAAAGTTCCATAGAAATAGACAAGACTAAAGAGAGAGAACCAAGAATGACAAAAGAAGTAGAGTGAGTGTTAAATAGCCATAAATGAAGGGTTGTTTGGGTATTCAAAAGAATTTGAATCATATATGTTGACGACAAAATAAATATTTTTACATGATTAATATAGTTTAATGTACTATGTTATATAATTCTCTCTATTTTAATTTAGTGGAACATTTTCAGAGTATGAGGTCAAATAGATAATTTTTAATAATTTTTTTAAGTTTATTGAAATAAAATCTACATATTTAGAAACTATTCACAAAAAAGGGGTAAAAGTAGCCTTGTTTGAATGTTTAGATAGTAAGATTTTCATTCTTTTTGAAACAAAGGAAATACTCCGTCTCAAATTATCTCTCGCGATTTCTAAATATAGTTATCCCAAATTATTTGTTATTTTAGAAGTTCAAGACAAACTTAATTATCTTTTTTTATTTTACCCTTAGTAGTAATTATTTCTGAACACTATAAATACCTCAATTATGGGATAATATTATGATAGTTCAAATACCAATAAGACATAAATAAGGATAAAATAGTCAAAGAATATTTTTTACTTTTTTTAAGGGACATGTAAAATAAAAATACGATAGATAATTAAGACCGAAGGAGAATAGATTATGAGTTATTTCTAGTTAATTCCATTGTTGAATAAAATTACTTATAATTACCTTTTTAAGTGATTTAACAATAGTGAATAAAACTTAAACTCGTTCAAAAAAAAAGAAAAAAAGAAATACAACTGGCTAATGTTGCCTCTTGTGTGACACATGATTTTGCCTATGGCAAAAGGCAAATGCAAGAAACAATGGAAAAAGTGAAAGCAGGTTGTGTTGGTTGGCAAGGTAATAATAAGCTTCAAAAGCAGCATATGCCTCTCTCTCTCTCTCTCTCTCTCTCTCTCTCTCTCTTCTTGATCTCTCACTTCCTCTTTCTCTCTCATCAGTTACAGCACCTACAGATCAATCACTGTAATAGACCTCTCTCTTCCCAAGAAGACAAGAAAACCAAAATAAAAAATAAAATGAAAAATAAAGAGAAGTAAAATAGAGGAAAATAATGAGTGCCCATTTTGTTTCAAGACTCAAAGCTCTTACCTTTTATCTCTCTTCAACCTCATTGTGCTTATGGGGTTGTGGATTATGATTGAGTGAACTAGACAAAAGCTTACCTATAGCAATCAAGCCATATCCCTTCACTCCTTCCCCACACTCCACTGTCAGTCAAACATGTATTTTGTTTCCCTTTGAGCTTCCTTTATTTGTAGCTTTCTTGTTTTTTTCCCCTTCCCATTTCTTAAATTTTCATATCTCATGAAACATATACAGTGAATGGTTCCCCTTACCACCTGATTTTTTTGTTTTTTCCCTTGAAAAATGTGGGGAGCTGAAAGAAAAAGAGATTCAAGAAAAGAAATAGATTAAAAATCAAGTCTTTTTCTCCCCCCTTTTGCATTTTCTTGAAAACTTTTTTGTTGGCTGCTACATTCAATCAGCACAATGAGGAAACATGGATGGCAACTTCCTTATCATCCTCTCCAGGTTCCAACTTTTTCACCTTTTGTGTTTGGGGGGGGGGGGGGTAAAGGGTTCTATTTATGTGTACATTTTAGTTTTGGTTTTCTTATTTGGGAATTCTGCAAAATGTGTTTGATTTAAGGTATTTATCTTTGCAGGTGGTAGCTGTTGCTGTATTTCTGGCATTGGGATTTGCTTTTTATGTTTTCTTTGCACCTTTTGTGGGGAAGAAATTGTTTCAGTATATTGTCATGGGGCTTTATACTCCTCTTGTAAGTCATCTTGGAATTCTGTTGCCTTCTTTTGTTTCGTATCTGTATTTTTTGTCAAGGCAATGAAGAACTCAGATCTATCTTTTAGCTGTCTCTTGGTTCTTGATTGTGAACTAGTGTCACAGATCTTTCCTCTATGTGTTCCATTGTACTTTCTACATTCTATTCTGATTTGATAAATACCTTATGTTCTTTTGCTTTTCCATACTTAGTTTCTTTTCCTTTCTTTAGGTAGTTATCTCTGTATGACTTAAAATATTCATAGTTTTGGAGACCCTGCAGTTCTACTTGATACAGCTCAAGCTGAGGCGAATCTAAAATTTAAACTTAATTGAGCAACTTAGTAGGTTCAAGGTTCTTAATTCTTTGATGATATGGGTTCAGAACTCTAGTATTTTTTTTGGGTTTTCACATATATATACTATCTGTGCTGAAAATGAAGGGTTCTATTGAACACATTCCCAAGACTCAGGTGCGCCTCAGAGCTGGATACTAAACTTGATATTGTGGAGTCAGTGGCGAAGCCAGGATATTTAATAAGGGTGTTCAGATTTGAACACTCTTTGCCAGTGAGCTATGCAAGGGTTCTCAAAGTCTATTTTTTTTTTTATCAATAACAAGTAATATTTTACCCTATAACAGTATAATATTTCGGCGAAGTGTGCTGGCCAGCTATAGCTTCGCCCCTGTTTGGAGTGGGTTGGACTCTGTATTAGAAAAATCTCATTTTTCTCTTTAATCTAGAAGTCGTGTTGAGCTGCCGTGATTGAAAATTTTGTATGTTCAGGACCTACTGCAGCTGAGAAATTGCCTTAGCAGAGAACTATTTTGTGTCGTACATTAGCAGTGATGACAATATTGATTTTTAATTAAGAAGAATTCAACAAGGTACTAGATTTTGCTATTACTGGTTAACTTACAGAATGTCGAAAAGTTACTCAATGAAATTGGTGATAACTATTTCTTTCATGACCTGAATACATGCTCAACAACCTGGTATGTGAATGCTTTTGAAAATTGAAACTTTCGCCGTTGCGCCATGTATGTTCTCATTTGTTGGCATCTGGTAACGTGATCCTTTTGTTTTCTCCAGATAATAAGTGCATTTGGCTTGTATATCTGGTGCGCTGGTGCTGATCCTGCTGATCCAGGAGTTTTTAAATCCAAGAAGTATATTAAGAAGCTACACAACAAAAAGCAAGTTCAACTTAAAGAATCTAAATTAGGGTGTGAGACGAATTCGTCTATACAGGACGCTAATGCTGCTTCAATTGGAGAAAATGCATCTGTAAAAAGCAATAAAGGAGCTGAACCAGCTGCAGATCACAATGCAACTCAAAAGAAAATTGCAGCTACTCATCGAAGAGGCTTGTTGGCGCTACTACCATGTGCTCTTATCTGCAACTGCACAGGTAGACATGAAGAATCTTCTCAGCAACAGTTGAGTGAAGATGGCATGTTCTACTGCAGTTTGTGCGAAGTAGAGGTGCGTAACATCACATCCATTACTTTTCTAATGCTTCGACTTGAAGCACTATTATTTTCTGAAGGGAGAATACATTTGCAAAAATGGTTTAAATGTAATACAAGATCAAATTCCCGTAAAACAAGAATACAATTCCTAACAACAGAAGCACCTACAAGTTATTTTTTTGGGTCACAGAATTGCCTGTAATTATGAAGTCGAAACATTTTTGTTAAAATTAGCAGGTGTAAAACTGATTTTGTTTAAAACGGATATGCTTAGCTTGATATAGCTGTTCCTATTTTAGATAGATTGCTGGAATATATGTTCACAAGTTATAACTCAATGCTGGATGACACTTGCAGGTATTTAAATACAGCAAGCATTGTAGAGTATGCGACAAGTGCGTAGATCAGTTTGATCATCATTGCAGGGTATTTGACAAACTTGAGTGGTCTGAAACATATTACATCTTGCGTAGATGCTTGTCCGTGTCTACATATATGTAAAAACCTCCTAATTGTTTTTCTCTTTGGATTCTGTAGTGGCTGAACAACTGCATAGGTAAAAGGAACTATCGCAAGTTCTTTACGCTCATGGTTTCTGCGCTCCTCCTGGTATGATCAAGCACTCTTTGCTAGCTTTAAGCGCGCTTACACACAGTTCTAAAGAATTCTAAATTAGGTGATGAGTCTCACAGGCTAGTAAATTATTGTCTTCTATCTGAAGGTGTATCCGCTTCCTCTAAATTTAAATAGCATCTTCGGTTTTAAATCAGTCCTTTCTTCCTTTATCTCTCCTTCCCTCGACCTTCCTCGCCCCCTTTCTCCTTTACTTCTTTTTCGTTATGTGGGAGGGAGGATGGTTGGTTATTTGCATACCCGTTTTGACCCGCTTGCAAACTGTCATAGAAAAACCTCTCATGTTGGGTCCAAGATTCTTTTTCTATTCCCTTGTTTCCTGAAGAAAACTTGCCCACAGTCGGAGTCACCCCAGACATTAAACATTTCATATTTGTGCATTTTCCATTTAATTGACTATTGACAGGTCTATACATGGTTTGTGCGCTTTGGACTTGAGATTGCAGCTTATACTTCAGTGGTCAACTGGAATTTTTGTACTGATCTACTGCTTCATCGAGAAGAAGAAATTTTCTGCGGAAATCACCTCCAAATTGGGAAGCAGTTTCTCCCTCGTTCCCTTTGTTATTGTGGTGGTGAGTATACATTCTTACATTTTGCCTTTATGTGAGGACCCCATATTCCTTCATGCCATTTTTATAGTTTTATTTTGGGAAAGGGAGTAGTAAGCAGAAAAAGAAGTAACTGTTCATACCAATATTGAGTTGCGTTAGAAATAAAAATTGGGTGTTGAAGTGTTTGACCATCTTATCCAAAAGTTTAAGCTGTTAGAGAGAGCACACTTTTATTAGTTTAATTATGTCTTCAACAGTTCAACATGCCTCCTTACATGTGGACCTGATTCTATTTCATGAGCCAAGCACGTGCAAATTCTTTGTGGTAATAGGTGGCAGTGGCTGGTGAGACTTGAAACCAGAACGCCTGTCTGCTCTAATACAATATTAAATTGTGTGATCATATCATCTGAAAGTTTATGTTATCAGGAGAGCGCACTTTTTATTTGCTTAATTATGTCTTCAACATTAGGAATCCACACAAGTTAATTTTTTGTTTTTATCTGTAAAAGAAAACATTTTTGTCTTTGTATAATTTTATCTCTCAAATGTGTCTGATGTTTGTTATACATGTACCAGGCAGTCTGTACCATACTGGCGATGATAGCAACCCTCCCACTTGCTCAACTTTTCTTCTTTCACATACTTCTCATAAAGAAGGTTAGCATTTCGTCATCTGGTGGTCCTATCATATGGCTTCTTTTATCAGCTGACAGTATGTTTGCTTTGTCAACAGGGAATTAGCACCTATGACTACATCATTGCTCTCAGAGATCAAGAACAACAAGGAGTTGCAGGTCAGCAAAGTCCTCAAATGTCAACTGTCAGCTCCTTGACTGGATTAAGCAGTGCAAGCTCCTTCAATACTTTCCATCGAGCAGCATGGTGCACACCGCCTCGCCTTTTTGTTGAGGATCAGGTATGGTTTAACTAGGAATCAATTAGTAATTTCTGGAATTTAGTAGCACTAAATGGTCATGGTGTTAGCAGCACTTTATCGAGTTTTTGGTGCTTATTCATGATTTTCTTCTAGTTAAATCAAGATTTGAATGTAGTTCCTACTTTCAACCTTCTTAGCTTCAATTCCACTGAACCCGGAAGTGTGGTCAATGCTTTGCTTGCTTCCGAAGAGGAGTTGTTCAAAGTGGACTCCTTAGAGCTAGTATGTTCAATCTTGAGCTTGATAGATTTTGACTCTAGTGTTGTCAAAATTACTATGGCTTTCTAGAAAAAATAGAACCTTTTGCTATCAGCATCAGCATGGAGTTCTTGCTAAGTTATTTTCATGAGGATAGTAATCCACTTTGACCGATAGCAAATCTTGAACAGTTTTGGGCGTGGCTGCGTGGTTGTTACAATGGTTAAGGGATTGTCTAGTTTGTGAAATAAAATGTAGGACTTCATATGGTCTGATTATAGTTGAGATGGACAGTGTTTGCTTAACGCTTTTATATGAATAAAAGATGTTAATTCTCATTTAATTTTTGTGGTTCCCTGCAGTATGACGTGGTTGCTCCTGACACTGTATCGGTCAGTTCACTTGGTAAAAGGTCAACGGCAGAAGAACCAATCAAGAAAAGGAATCCAGCTGCTGTGAAGATCAGTCCATGGACGCTGGCACGATTGAATGCAGAGGATGTTTCAAAAGCTGCTGCTGAAGCGAGGAAGAAATCCAAAATTCTCCAGCCAGTGGTGAGAAACAAAGAACCTTACACCCTTGAAACAAATAGCAGTTTAGGAAGTAGTGGTCGTCGCATGTTGCCTAGGCCTGATAACAATAGAAGGAGAGCTAGTAAACGTGTTCGACTCCCCACAGAGCTACCCTTTGAAAACTTGAGCAAAATTCCTAGTGATATAGCTCAAAACAGTAGAAATGCTATCATGTCCGAGACATCAAGTAGTTTGGCTCCACTTCAGCTTGAAGCACGGAGTGATTTCCGAACAAGCCGAGGACTTTCCAGCTCAGGTGGTGTTGCTGCTTCTTCCCCCGAGAGTAGTTTGGACTCTCCTGACATTCACCCACTGCGGGTGTCATCATCAGGAGTTGAAGAAGCTACACGCTTCGTGGGCCTATCATCTGGGATGACTCTTCAGAAGGACACTCCACTGTCTAGGTCGACTAGTGATGGATACGAGGCATCTGGTGGAGAGGATAGTGATCGAGTGCCTACTCGAATTGTGCAAAGGTCAACAAGGTGGAGTAGTATTCTTTTTGGCTCTGATCAACAAGATGATCGAGTGAGAAGATTGATGGTACCATCTTCATCAAGCCAGGCTAACATCAGGAAACATTGAGCCTCGAAAACATACTCGGAATTCTTGTGTAAGCTGTTGAAGTTACATGATCTGTTGACATTTCTTAATTTGTTGATGATGTTTGTCCAGTAGTATATACCTTCAACTTGGTCTGTTCCATTGGCCATTGAGTTCAATTTTTGGTTTTTGGGTGAGAGAAGTGCTGTAAATGTTTAGTGGAAAAAGATTATATCATTCTCTTGTCCTTTAATGCAGCATTCAATGATTACTTCTGGCTGCTATCATTTGGAAGCTGGAATTCTAGTTGCAATTTTTTGGTGTTCATTCAATGTTCTATGGAGAAACCACTGGGTTCTCTTGCTTGCCTCAAGTATTCTTATTTCTTTTTAAATCCCTCCCAATTTAGGAGGATCTATAGTGTTTTCACACTTCCCCTTCAGGTGACTTGAACCCAGGACCTAACGGTCGTGGGTGGAGGTGCTTTTACCTAATGGGCAAGCCTCGTCTTTTGTTGGAAAACATTATTGGGTCTGGTCCACCCATAAGGGGTGCTAGATGATCTACGGTCCAATTAGTTATTCCTGCGTGTTAAGCCTTAGAGCTAACCTATATAAATACCATTATGGGTGGTTAAGAAGCATTATTATTTTATGATAATAGAACGGCTAGGGTTTGGAGGAGTTGTGGACAGGGGATTCATTTGCTTTGTGAGTATTTCCGACAACGGTGACCTAAGTCATGGTTGTTGCAGATCCACTTCCGCTAAGAAGAAAAACCTTAAGGGGTTAAAATCAAGAAGCACACTCAAAATGTGTTGTCTTTCTATGACTAACATAAGACTCGACTTATCAGATAGTACATAGGTTAAGTGAGCACTACATTGTAATCTCTCTATCATTTTCTTCTCTTCACCTTAGCCATCTGGAAATCACCTGTTACAGTAGCTTTATATAGTATGAGTTCTTTATTTTAGATTGGAACTTTCCCAAGAAATAACTTTGTAGCCACATTAGCAGCTGTTGAGATGAATTTAGGCGCAGCCAATTCACTTCGACTATATAGTCATACCTTTTTGGGAATTTAAAACTCAATTTCCTCTATAAATCTCTGATCCAAATGGCAGAGAAATTTTCATATATGCGCTTGCAATGAGACATATGCAACGACATATTCATTGTTTTACATTGAACCATTGTCAAATTCCTAAAGAGCTTGTTAGTCTCAAGGCAGATCATCCCATATTCTCATCATACACACTTTGCAACTGGCCTTATATCATATAAATGCAAGTAAAACCACCATCTCCAATTTTACATACATTCCAATATAAGCATAAGTATTCAGAAGTAGAAGCTCTGAACTTAAATTTTTCTTCTTTTTGCTTAAACTATTAAAGCAACATGATTTCATCCGGGATCAATTCGCATGGAAGAGAAATAGCTTCAAGGACATAGTTCATTGTTACTGATTCACTAAAAGGACATACTGATGCACTAAGCTCCTGTTATGCGTGCGGCAACCTTACCCTGTATTTCTGCAAGAGGTTGTTTCCACGGCTCGGAGGCTCCCCTTCAATTGTTTCTGATTCAATGTACACTTTATTTGTTCCACAACTTCAAATCAAGTTGGATCTCACAAGTCTCAAGAGCAAGGTAACGAGACACCACTGCAGCTAAGCTGGACATAATATTCAACCTAACTTCACATTTCATACTAGGATGATACATGAGAAGTGGCAAAACTAGAAGGAAAATTCATCAGCATTAAGCTTATTACATAGAAAGATGCACATTGCCAACAAGTAGCACACATCTTCCATCATTTATCTAACAAACAAGAAACTATATACATGCTTTGACTAAAACTAAAACACTACTTCTCCAAACTACCAAATGTGGCATCCTAACAATCTCACTGACCTTAGGCACATTCAATCTTGAACAACACAAACAAGATGAGGAACCTTCTCATTATCAAAAGGCAAACACACATACTCACTCGCAAACTCCTCCGCGATCTCAAACGCTAGCTCCCCACGATATGCCTTGCAATACATATACAACACTACGTTCGCAGCAAGACTCTGAAGCATTAACAGAGTTGCAAATCCTGAACTCACTACCATTTGGAATATAACACCAAAACTTGTCCACCTACCACTTGCCTCACCTAAAGTAACCAAAAAACTCGAACAACCAACCACCAATAAGCTTATTAAAACCCCAAAAAACAACACGATTGATAAAGCAACCAATTTCATCCCCTTAACCAAATAACCACTTCTTTTTAAAGGTTCATAACCCCATTTAGATTCAACTACAACAATCACATAAGCTAATGACCAATTAACCTGCAGCCAAATCAAGACCAATACAAGCACTAAACCGAAACAAATAACCAAGCCCATGAAGTAATATGAATCATAGCCCATTTCTAGTCCAAGAAACTCCAACCCCTTAACCACAAACACCAAGAAAAATGCAAAAAAGATGGTAATAAACCCAACAATAGCATTTGAAATGAAAAGGGTCGAAATAATAGGAAAAAAAGAAAATAAAACTGATTTAATTGATGAAACAAGCTTAACGGGTCTACCATAAAACCCATGAAAAGTGCTGTAGGTGATTGTAGCAATAGCTAAAACTGAAAGAAGAACAGCAAAGATAGTGAATACAAGGGGAATAAGAATCCGGGTCGGGTTATCTGGGAAAGCTGAAAGGTGGGTGTTTTCGGGCGGGAAGATGGTGAAACCGGATTGAAAGAGAGAAGTTTGAAGAGTAGGGTAGGTGATGAGGGAGAAAGAGAGAGGCAAAAGGAAGAGAACTGAAAGAGCTAAGAAATGGCGAGAGTGAACATTGATTATGCGCTTTGATTCGGAGAGTACGCCCCATAAGTTGAGGGTATTATGTGTATTTGCAGACATTGGAAAATATGAGGATGAAGAAGATGAAGAATCCAGAAGAAAGAGTGAGAGAGTAGATTTAGAAAGGACTTGTGTGTGATTCTAAAATTGGAAATCCTTTGGTTGACCGCATTGGTTGGGAATAATTTTGATGTAGTAGTATTAAATTTTCATTATTTTAGTTACATTAATTAATTAATTTTGTGGTTCTAATTAATTCTGATTATTTAATTCCTACTCGACATAAAAATAACATTACACGTACGTAGTAGATAAATGACTAGTAATCCGTCCATAAGGTGCAGTACTATCATAAGCTGGAAAAAATGATGTATTATCATAAGGTGTTCTACTAAACACTTACTTTACTAAAAAATATATTTAGCCAGAATTGACAATTAGTCCTGACGAATCTTCAGAATTTGACATTAAATCTTGATGGATCATCATATTTGTTGTGTAAAAGTTAAACCAAACACGTTTTTATTTTAAAATAATTTGGTCCAAATCAACTTCAAGTGACTCCAAATTTGATATTCAACTTCCTAATATCAATCTCAATATTTTTCAATAGTTAAATTCAATTCAAATCTTAAAAATCAATTGACCCGCTTTGTTTTATTCAATATTTTTTTTTCAAGCTCAAATAAATCCATTATTGGTGTTGTTCAATTTTCTTCAACCAAACTGATCCAAATCTTTAGAAATAGATAACATGGGCTCAATGAAATATTACCTACTCAAATTCAACCACAAACAAAATAAATAGGTCTTTAATTTTCAACAACACATATTGATATTTCATTCTTTTTCAATTTTAGTTGTGTACTCATAATTTATTGCGAGAACAAAAAGGAAAAGGAGGAGAAGAAACAAGAAAAAGAAGAGGAAGAAGGAGAAAGAAGAAAGAGAAGTTCTGGCAAGTATTTATATTTTGTTATAAATAGAATTTTATTTATGGTGAATGTCTATATTTAGGGAGATTCTAGGGTTTATTACTTGGTGGCTAAGTCACCATCTCCCTATAAATAAAGGGTTCTATTCCATTGTAATTCATCCCAAATCAATAAGAATTCTCTCTCTCTACTTTTCTCTACAATACTATTCTTCTTCTTTTATTGTTTCATAACACTTTATCAGCATGAGACTCTAACCAATTGAGTAGAAGCTTTGGGATTGAGCATAATGATTGTCAATTATTCCATGAACTTCCTTCATGATTAAATTCTGGATTTAAGGTAAGTATTTTACCGTATTTTTCTCTTTTATTCTATAATTTGATTTTAAATACAAAGACAATAAATTTTGATAACAACTCTAATGGAGTTTGTAAGAAATTATAACCACCTGAAGTGGTAAAAGTTTCTATGTCTTGCAATGATCAAATTCATGTATGATTATGGGCACAAAAAGTGGAAACCCGTCCCATTGAATTTGCTCCATTCTCATTCCCTTAAGAGAATGTGATAGCAGTATGTGATAAGTCTGAAAGAAGACAAAATTATCACTATGAATGTATCAATGGATGTGGACGTGGCAATAGACGAAATTATAATCGTCATCATTGTGATAATGAGAATAATAAGGATTCTCAAAATAATCCCCCACTTTGTGAAAATATTTGTCATCGATTTGACATGAGATTTTATAAAGCACATATAGATGATTATGGTCAATTCATGATGTGAATGTGACAACATCTGATTTATGAATACATATTCATTCTTCAAAGAATATGAACGTGCTAGTGGTAGTGAATATACCGCACTCACCTCTAAAAGGAGGTCTGAGATGATATAAGAAAATAACGTCATTATTATGGCATGAATGGTCATTGGTCACGTACCTATTGTACGCCAAAATATTTTGGCATTGTGATTATTAAAAGACAGCGATAATGCAAGAAACAGAACTTGCGTATAATTTTGACCATAACCATAATGGTATAACTTTCTCTTTAAAAGAGATATTCACCATATTGATGTTGATGAATATGTGGTAGTACAAAATTAATTGAGAGCTCAAGAAGAGCCAATTATTACTATTTTGGAGAAACACAATTGATTACCAATAAGGTATTGTGTTGTAGTAAGTCTCAAAGAAACTTATTTAGTTTCCAAAGTATACGCGAAAGCGGTTGATTATATTGAGACTATAAATCAAGGAAAGATTTAATATCTTCTATTACTACAACTTGTAGCTGGGTAATATGTATGTGAAAAGCTACCCGCTTTATTCTCCAATTTGTACTACATAAACAAAAGAATACCACAATAAAGTGGTTGTTTATTGATATAAAAACTCATATCATAATAAACTTGGAGTTTATTGATAATTGCACACGTTATGGTGTAAACCTGAACTTTATCAATATTGATAATGTATCCAGTTGGCATAATCAGTTAAGCCATATCAATTTAAGCATGATGTGCAAAAATAAAAGAGAATTCACATGGGTAAATATTAAAGAACTAGAAAGTTCTTTATTAATTCTCTTATATTGTCTGTTCTCATTAATTAATATACCAACTAAAATTGGGATTGAATCCCATGAATTCTGGAAATATCAAAGGTGAATATAGGCCCATTCACCTGCCATGTATAACCACATAAGATGCATCTATGAGATGGTTACATGTGCGATTATTATTAACCCGCAACATGGTGTTTGCGAGGTAACTTGCTCAATAATTTGATTTAGAGCATAGTTTCCAGATTTTCTATTCAAGAAGTTCATCTTGATAAGTTGGTTTACATCATAGTTGGCTTAGCAAAATGATTTATTAAGTGCCTCCACTTAATAGCTAAACTATTGCTTATGAGAACAAAGTTATCTATATCAGTTTGATATACGTCATATACGAAAGTATATTATTTTCTCCCCTCGCAAGTGGTTCAAGGTCAGGAACCAAATAATTCCATCTTATTATAATTGATGTGCGGTGTATATTTTGATTAACACCATAATGCACAAAGGTGGATTCTCAAAGTTGAGGAAACAAGTAAGTTTTTCTAACATGAGGGGGAGACATGATAAACAGTTGAGAAAAAGTTACGTGGAATGAATTATCATTTGTACATCTAGATCCTCGAATAAGATAATATGAACTTGAAGTTCATAAAAGGATAATTCATGTGCAATTTATTGCAAAGCATGCCAGACGCATTTGCTGACCCAAAGAAAGTAACTATATTCTCATTGCAAATGCTCCTATTAAGTCCTAGAAGGACAAAGTCTATGGTACGCTTAAAGCGTATAGACAAATCGGTTTCAAATAAACTTCTTGATAAAGAAGATGAGCAAATGATCAAAATGATTATAATAAAGGAGGCAAGTGATCTAGAAGATCACAGGACATAACACTTCATAAAATCTCATGAGAGATTCAGGTACCTGAATATATGAATGAAGAGATCTCTATGTTATGTCTTTATGAAAAATAAGGAGGTTGGAACCGATATAAAATGTTTGTCAACGACATCTATAATAGCGCTAAATATATATGAGGATCTTAAGTCTGGAGAAACAATTCAAGTAGAATTTGGTTTCATATGAAAGACATGTAGTTTTGGACCTGCAGTTCAAACACTTGAAAGTATAAAGTCAATGGTATGTGCAATCAGTTTTCGATATCTTATATGTCTAGCATGACATAAAAACTTGATATGCATCTAAAGTCTATTATATGGCTTATATGACTTAACAATCCATGAAGGATTTAAGTTGCTTGAAGCATATACAATTCTTGATCTTGAAGTACCACTTCCTCAGTGCAATTTGTGCACAAATGTATCTTGCTATAACTATATGCATGATAATATGATAGCAAGAGTTTTCACCTCTATGTGAAGATATTGAACTGATGATTCCAACAAGATCATATGAAGATAATTCATCTCTATCAAGAATGATGATTTCAAGGTGCAATATATTCATTCAAGTTAATATGACTGATTTGTTTATCAAATCTCTACCAAAGATCTTTTGAAGATGGTGCACAAGATTGGAATGCAAATGCTCAAGGATGTGAATTGATGTTGTCATCAGGGGGAGTTAATACGCGTTGTACTCTTTTTCCCTTACAAGGTTTTGTCCCACCGGGTTTTCCTTGCAAGGTTTTCAACGAGGCAACCAAAAGGCGTATTGTTAGATATGTATACTCTTTTTCCTTCTCTAGAATTTTTTTTCCCATTGGGTTTTATTTTAGTTAAGGTTTTAACGAGGCACGTTATCTGTTGAATAGACATTCAAAGGGGAGTGTTATAAATAGAATTTTATTTATGGTGAATGTCTATATTTAGGGAGATTCTAGGGTTTATTACTTGGTGGCTAAGTCACCCTCTCCCTATAAATAGAGGGTTCTATTCCATTGTAATTCATCCCAAATCAATAAGAATTCTCTCTCTACTTTTCTCTACAATACTATTCTTCTTCTTTTATTGTTTCATAACATATTTGCATTACTTAATTTATATGGACGAATGTTAAACATCAGTCCACAAAAGGGACACCTAGTTAAAATTCTCGGCACATATACTTTGGGGAGGTTGTATTACCCTCGAACTTTTTCAAAGTGGAATAACTATCTATGGGAGAGTTACAGCTAATATTTGTGTTTGAGACTTTGAGTGCTAAAATACACACACCTAACACGTCTATTTTATCATTTAATCTTTTCTTTTTATTATTTTCTCCCAATTCTTTACTTCTTTTTCTACCTCAACCACCACTCCAAGCCTTCGGAGAAATAATAGGCCTACTTTGAAACCACTCTTTTGATTTATTCATTGGATTTGAATATTTTGACTTTTTTGTTGTCAATATTAACTATGGCTTTCTAGAAAATAGAACCTTTTGCTATCGGCATGGAGTTCTTGCAAAGTTATTTTCATGAGGATAGTAATCCACTTTGACCGATAGCAAATCTTGAACAGTTTAGGGCGTGGATGCGTGGTTGTTACAATGGTTAAGGGATTGTCTAGTTTGTGAAATAAAATGTAGGACTTCATATGGTTTGATTATAGTTAAACTTGAGATGGATAGTGTTTGCTTAATGCTTTTATATTAATAAAAGATGTTAATTCTTGTATACGGTCAAAATCAGGTGTGCTCGATTTTGTAGGCTCGAGGGGTCGCGTCGAGGACAAGTTCAATATGGACCGGGCTCGAGCCCGATGGCAGAATACAAGACTCGAAGATCGAAGTGCTCGATGAACACCGAGGCCGAGTATGACCAAACTCGAGATAATACCGTTATGATTTTATAACAGAATGGGCGAGATTCCCGCGATGGCCCTAAGATCACGGTGTAAATTCCGGAACGGATTTGTACTAGGTGGTTAGACAACTGTATAAAAAGATTCCCTACTGTAATTAGAAGTGTACCTTATTTGGGAATTCCCTACTATATAAAGGGGATCCCAATCATTTGTAAGGCATGAATCATTGACAAGAGAATATACATACATCGCTTTCTTACTTTCATCCGAATTGCCTTATTACTTTATTGTTCTTATTCACCTACCTTGAGGTTGCCATAGCTCGAGGTAGAAACTTGCTTATACACTGGTTTGACTTACTTTACTCTTTAATTTATAAACTTGATTTCTTGTTTATCAGTTAGTATGGATTAAATCACATATCTTTAAAACCACAATACAAATTTAATTATTACTCGGATTTTAGGGTAAACAGTTTGGCGCCCACCGTGGGGCTAAGGATAATAGTGATTGTTTCAGTAATGACTTTGATAACACACGTTATTTTCACACCTGTTCTTGTCAAGAATTTTTTTCTCAGGCTGAACCATGTCAAACTCACAAAACGTACCCGTACATGGCGATGATGGTCTTGGACTTCACGGGGAAAATGATAATGTAGTTGCTCCAGGATCCGGTGTACCACCGATTAACCCCGGGGAAGTGCCGATTGCAGAACCAGTTGATGTTAGTTCACACATTGCTTTGAATGTGGACTTAGGCGTGGACTTCGGAGGAAGTGTACGAAAGGAAGTCCGATTTGGTGGTCAAGGAACACAGGGTGTAGGAAACGGGGGAGTTAGTCTCCAGGTAATATTCGAGATGCTACAAGCTCAGCAGGTTACTATCTCTCAGCTTCAAAGTCAACATAAAACTCCGAGTGTGGTCGAACAGAAATCAGTCGTCGTACTGTGCCGGTGCCAGAAAGGTCAAACGGTAATTGATCGGGGACTAATCCCGCAATTATAAAGATGCCGAGGAGCTCACCAAAAGAATCGAGTTGGGAGAGAAAAAAATTGAGGATAATGACAAGAAAGTGGAAACATACAACTCCCGTGTTGATCAAATACCGGGGGCACCCTCGATCTTAAAAGGTTTAGATGCAAAGAAGTTCGTGCAAAAGCCATTTCCTCAGAGTGTGTCCCCGAAGCGCATTCCTAAGAAATTCTGTATATCGGATTGATCACGCCGAACTCTAGTCCTAAAAAGGATAAGCGGTCGCTGCAAATATAATCCGGTCTAAAAGTCCGGAGCCGAATCCCACAGAGAACTAAGGTTTCGCTGTAATTGTTCAATATCGCAAAGAAGACAAGTTTGAACAATTTCTAAATTATAATATTAAGATTTTTATATCTAACTAATTAACCAACAAATACTATAAAACGGTAAAATTATCAACTAACGAGACAAAGGTTTAGAGACTAAATTAAGGAGGTCTAGAGTTATGATTTCCCCAATTGTTGATTTCATTAATTGTATGTTTCTTATAGCTTTGACTTAGTTGCCTCTATCAATCATGAACTCTCCAGCTATCATAAATCTCTCTCAAGAAATTATGATAATTTACTAGACGCACTCTCTCAAGCTACGCTAGCTAGATTCACATTACAGTTTACTTAGATCGCACCCGAGGTATCGTTATCTCTAATCCAACCTCTAAACCCTCAGTTATGACTCTCGCCTATACTCCAGGAGTGATGTTGTTCAAACAACTACCTAAATATGCACTCTCTCTCAAGCAGATACATAATAAATAGGAACGGCTAATTGAGGATCCTTTCAATTAACCAAAATCAAAACGTAGTTGAACAAATAGAGATTAACAACTAACTCAAAACTATATTAATATAACAACCAATTCATCCCCAAAAGGTTCCATCAAAACCCTAGAAAACGAATTAGCTTTTCATAAAAGTATGTGAAAACACAATACTCCAATTCATAACCAACAATAAAATAGGAAGAAGAAGGGGAAAAACTCGTAGTTGAATCTTCCTCATTGCTCCAAGCATGTTCTTGCCTCCAAGGGTGTTGTCTAATCCTAATGTAGTGTCTCCCCTTCAAAGTGGTGTTTTAGGATGTATTTATATGACCTAAGGTTGATGAGGGGCGGAATTCTTCAATCCAACTTCGGATGGGAGAGCTGGAATCCGCGTCTGCCTTCGCGTCTAGACGCGGACTTTGACGCGGATCCGAGTTTGCCTTCGCGTCTGGACGCGGACTTTGACGCGGATCCAGCTTTTGAAATTCTTCCATTTCGCGAAGCGCTCCGTGCCTTTGCTTCGCTTCGCTGTTTTGTGCCTTAACTTTTCTCCTTTTTCGCGTCCGACTTCGTGCCACGCACGAGAATAGACGAGCTCCCACTCCTTTAATTTCTTCTTTTTGTGTTCGAATTTGTCATCTTTTTGATCATTTATCATCCAAACTCGTTCCTACATAAATCATCACAATTCAAGTGCTTATGAGAGGTTAAAAGGTTCAAATAGATAGTCCATTCAAACAAATGGGTAAAGCTTGTAATGTGGTTGCCAAAAAACAGGATTACAGGCTCAAAGGGGTTAACTACGATACATAATAATTAGGCGGGTAAAATATACATATCTGGCTCAACAAAGAAATGCCTATATCACTCCCTAGTCTGAATAAAACTACTATTTCGCTTTTTAAATACACGGGGCAAGTTCTAGGCATCAAATGCAATGCACATAATATAATAAATCCTTACACACACATGGTACATAACTCACTCAGGATTGGTTTCATCAAGACACTCTAGTCAAAGCAGTTAAGAAAAGTTAAGATCATACAATTTAAGGTACTTATACAAGAGTCAAAAACTGAGCCTAAGCGTCACAGCCAAAGTACTCACTATTCTCAAGGCATAACCAAGTCAAGAGATATTGCTTCAATTCAAAACACAACACAATGACTCCTACTCCCAAAAAAAACTAACTACACCCTGTTCAAATAAATCCCTTGGGAAAGAACCGCGGCACAAAGAAAAACCAAGGGGGAATTAATCTTTTTTTTTCTTTAGACTTAAATCCCTCAAGAAAATTGTCTAATAGATCCATCTTCGGGAAAAGTCCAATCTTTAAAAAAAATACTATTTAATTAAACTAATATAGCTAAAGTAGCATGAAAAGTCACCCAGACAATCTCATCACCCCACACTTAAAATTGTGCATTGTCCCCAACGCACAGCATAACCATAAGAGGGTAAGAGAAACTCCCTGGTAGGCCAAAGGCCGAAGCACTAGCAGTTCATGGGGTACTCAGACTTCTCCCAGGCTTGGTCCTTCGTGCGGGTACCTCACACTTAGTTCCAACCATTTGGTTTGCTGTTGCATTCTTCCAATACCTTTGCTTTCCATGCTCCTAGAAAATAAAAAATTGACACTACAAAAATAATACAATAAAAAATAAATAAAAGAAAGCAATAAAGCTGGGTTGCCTCCCAACAAGCGCTTGATTTAACGTCGCGGCACGACGCGAATCACTTTTTGCCTCCACCTCGAGCTTATGAATTGAACCCCAAGTTTTGATTCAAGCTTATGATTATGGTCATGCGGCGGTGGAACGAATCTAACTGGCCCAAGAAAATAATGTAGTATTCTGCATTCCTTGGCCTTTGTATGAGGTATGTAATCCTGACTTTCTGGCAAGAAGAATTCCAGAATATATGCACCTTGTTCCTCATTCCTTGACTCTTCGATTGGTTCAGATGACTCTATTTCCATATCATCATCCAAACATAATGTGGAAAATGCTTGGAGTGTGGACCAATGCGCTCAAACACATGAACTTCAGGACTCTCAACATCCTCAACATCAGTGATACTTGAGTCAACAAAATTTATATCCTCAAAGTCCTTGGCTGGCTCTAGTCTCACTTCTTCAACATTGACATCCTCAAATTGTGGTTGGCTAGGTTGTTGATGTTCTACTCTGACCTCCCCAATTAACACCTCAAATTCATGCTCTTCTTGGCTACTATCCTCAATATTGGCTTGTTGAGCATTAAAAGCTCCAACCACTTGACTCAATTGAGCCTCCAACTTGCGAATAGTTGCCTCTTGCCTTTCTATGTGCAATTGTTTCTCATTGTTTTGTTCCAGAAGGCACTTTAGCATATCAAGTCCGCATTCCCAGGTTCTTTGTTCCTATTAACTTCACAAGAAAAGGTAGAACCATCATAGTAAGGGGTTGGGGGAAAATAAGAAATATAAGCACAACCATGAAGGTGACCATTTTTACCACCACACACATCACACACATTCCACAAATAAGATTGAGTTGGTGCACATAACTCGCTCTTAGGAACGTTTTGAAAATTTTGCCACGGGTGGTTTCCTTCACAATATGTATGGATATCAATAGTAGAATTATCTATACCTAAATTCCCATAATTCAAAGATGCCATGTTTCTCAAATCGATAGTTATAAAAAAAACAAAAAAAAAAAAAAACAAAAGAAAACAAAATAAATGTTCAAACTCGTAATCTAGCAATATATACAACTACAACTACACTGTTAGTTCCCGGCAACAACGCCAAAATTTGATCACGCCCAACTCTAGTCCTAAAAAGGATAAGCGGTCGCTGCAAATATAATCCGGTCTAAAAGTCCGGAGTCGAATCCCACAGAGAACTAAGGCTTCGCTGCAATTGTTCAATATCGCAAAGAAGACAAGTTTGAACAATTTCTAAATTATAATATTAAGATTTTTATATCTAACTAATTAACCAACAAATACTATAAAACGGTAAAATTATCAACTAACGAGACAAAGGTTTGGAGACTAAATTAAAGAGGTCTAGAGTTATGATTTCCCCAATTGTTGATTTCATTAATTGTATGTTTCTTATAGCTTTGACTTAGTTGCCTCTATCAATCATGAACTCTCCAGCTATCATAAATCTATCTCAAGCAATTATGATAATTTACTAGACGCACTCTCTCAAGCTACGCTAGCTAGATTCACATTACAGTTCACTTAGATCGCACCCGAGGTATCGTTATCTCTAATCCAACCTCTAAACCCTCGGTTATGACTCCCGCATATACTCCGGGAGTGATGTTGTTCAAACAACTACCTAAATTTACACTCTCTCTCAAACAGATATATAATAAATAGGAACGCCTAATTGAGGATCCTTTCAATTAACCAAAATCAAAACGTAGTTGAACAAATAGAGATTAACAACTAACTCAAAACTATATTAATATAACAACCAATTCATCCCCAAAAGGTTCCATCAAAACCCTAGAAAACGAATTAGCTTTTCATAAAAGTATGTGAAAACACAATACTCCAATTCATAACCAACAATAAAATAGGAAGAAGAAGGGGAAAAACTCGTAGTTAAATCTTCCTCCTTGCTCCTAGCATGTTCTTGCCTCCAAGGGTGTTGTCTAACCTTGAAGTAGTGTCTCCCCTTCAAAGTGGTGTTTTAGGATGTATTTATATGACCTAAGGTTGATGAGGGGCGGAATTCTTCAATCCAACTTCGGATGGGAGAGCTGGAATCCGCGTCTGCCTTCGCGTCTAGACGCGGACTTTGACGCGGATCCGAGTTTGCCTTCGCGTCTGGACGCGGACTTTGACGCGGATCCAGCTTTTGAAATTCTTCCATTTCGCGAAGCGCTCCGTGCCTTTGCTTCGCTTCGCTGTTTTGTGCCTTAACTTTTCTCCTTTTTCGCGTCCGACTTCGTGCCACGCACGAGAATAGACGAGCTCCCACTCCTTTAATTTCTTCTTTTTGTGTCGAATTGTCATCTTTTGATCATTTATCATCCAAACTCGTTCCTACACATAAGAAACACATAATGAGTATATTTCACTTTGAAAATCATGTAATCTCCCACGACACACACAATAATTAATATGCAAATATATTAAAAAATATGCACTTTTCATCATTTATCAACACCCCACACTTAAACTCTTGCTCGTTCTCGAGCAATCAAACTACACTTTTTTTATAGACACAATCTTTTTAAACAATTCTCCTAACTCATCACACCAAGAGTATTTAAAATAGACTAAGCACAAAAGCATAACATCTTCACCTCAAGATTTGACTCATAAGTACCACGCATTATTCACAACTCACCCACTTGCTCTAACATAGAGGTCACTGACATTACCTTTCTTTCATGAATCAAGTGTCCTCACACAACAAAAGAGAGTAGTTCCACACAATAAAATTTAAGAACACTTAGGAACTCAAGATAGAAAGAATTCACTCACTCTCAGAAATAACATTCATATGCCACAAAAGATGCACCATAAGCTTGCCCGTAGTGTACTACTCCACTAATCGAGCTCATTCAATCTAAGATCAATTAGGACTTTATTTGGTTGTAATGTAGCCTACGGGACGGGTAGGATATATTTAGATATAAGAGTGACTGCACCTCCCTAAGCACTTTAATATATATACTTTAACATTCAAACCCCATACTTATGTCAAACCAAACTCTACCTTCACATCAATGTATATTACCCTATACTTCTTTAAGCACAATTACAACAAGAGTCACCACGTATTAAAGAAATACTTTTTTTTTCACAGCAATACAACTATATATTTTTTTTCAATTCAAGTGGCTCTTACTTGTTCAAAATAGTGCATCTTTCTACTGATTTCATTAGTTCCACTCAAAAGCCAAACCAACCACCCCACACTTTAACTTTTACATAAATCATCACAATTCAAGTGCTTATGAGAGGTTAAAAGGTTCAAATAGATAGTCCATTCAAACAAATGGGTAAGGCTTGTAATGTGGTTGCCAAAGAAACAGGATTACATGCTCAAAGGGGTTAACTACGATACATAATAATTAGGCGGGTAAAATATACATATCTGGCTCAACAAAGAAATGCCTATATCACTTCCTATACTGAATAAAACTACTATTTCGCTTTGCAAACACACGGGGCAAGTTCTAGGCATCAAATGCAATGCACATAATATAATAAATCCTTACACACACATGGTACATAACTCACTCAGGATTGGTTTCATCAAGACTCTCTAGTCAAAGCAGTTAAGAAAAGTTAAGATCATACAATTTAAGGTACTTATACAAGAGTCAAAAACTGAGCCTAAGCGTCATAGCCAAAGTACTCACTATTCTCAAGGCATAACCAAGTCAAGAGATATTGCTTCAATTCAAAACACAACACAATGGCTCCTACTCCCAAAAAAAAACTAACTACACCCGGTTCAAATAAAACCCTTGAGAAAGAACCGCGGCACAAAGAAAAACCAAGGGGGAATTAATCTTTTTTTTTCTTTAGACTTAAATCCCTCAAGAAAATTGTCTAATAGATGCATCTTCGGGAAAAATCCAATCTTTTAAAAAAATACTATTTAATTAAACTAATACAGCTAAAGTAGCATGAAAAGTCACCCAGACAATCTCATCACCCCATACTTAAAATTGTGCATTGTCCCCAATGCACAACATAACCATAAGAGGGTAAGAGAAACTCCCTGGTAGGCCAAAGGCCGAAGCACTAGCAGTTCATGGGGTACTCAGACTTCTCCCAGGCTTGGTCTTTCGTGCGGGTACCTCACACTTAATTCCAACCATTTGATTTGCTGTTGCATCCTTCCAATACCTTTGCTTTCCATGCTCCTAAAAAAAATAAAAAAATTGACACTACAAAAACAAAAAATAAATAAAAGAAAGCAATAAAGCTGGGTTGCCTCCCAACAAGCGCTTGATTTAACGTCGCGGCACGACGCGAATCACTTTTTGCCTCCACCTCGAGCTTATGAATTGAACACCCAATTTTGATTCAAGCTTATGATTATGGTCATGGGGCGGTGGAACGAATCTAACTGGCCCAAGGAAATAATGTAGTATTCTGCATTCCTTGGCCTTTGTCTGAGGTATGTAATCCTGACTTTGGCAAGAAGAATTCCAGAATATATGCACCTTGTTCCTCATTCCTTGACTCTTCGATTGGTTCAGATTACTCTATTTCCATATCATCATCCAAACATAATGTGGAAAAATGCTTGGAGTGTGGACCAATGCGCTCAAACACATGAACTTCAAGACTCTCAACATCCTCAACATCAGTGATACTAGAGTCAACAAAATTTATATCCTCAAAGTCCTTGGCTGGCTCTAGTCTCACTTCTTCAACATTGACATCCTCAAATTGTGGTTGGCTAGGTTGTTGATGTCCTACTATGACCTCCCCAATTAACACCTCAAATTCATGCTCTTCTTGGTTACTATCCTCAATATTGGCTTGTTGAGCATTAAAAGCTCCAACCACTTGACTCAATTGAGCCTCCAACTTGCGAAATGAAACTATACATGTCACGTAAAAAGTACTGCATTTAAGCGCATAAATGAAACTAATTGTGTATGTAGTAATAATGAAGCACACAATCTGCTATAACAAATTAAATTACTTGTGACGACCCACAGGGTCATCACCTGTTTTCTCATTCATTCCGTGCTTCCGAGGCCTCGAAAACCTTATTTAGGGTTGCCTCGATTTGCATGCGCAGTCCGGGCGCGTAGCCGGAAAGCTTAAATATGAATTCCGTGTGAAAAATGCTAAATTTTGATATTAATATGAATATATTTGACTTCGGTCAACATTTTGGGTAAACGGACCCGGACCCGTGATTTGACGGTCCCGGAGGGTCCGTAGAAAAATATGGAACTCGGGCGTATGCCCGGAGTCGAATTTCGAGGTTCCAAGCCCGAGAAATGAATTTTTGAGAAATTTTTTTTCCTGAAATTATTAAAGAAACTGGAAATGAAATTTGATTAAAAGACTATGGTATCGGGCCCGTATTTTGGTTCCGGCGCCCGGTACAAGTCTTATATAAGGTTTAAGCGCTTTCTGTGGAGTTTGGTTGAAATCGGACGTCGTTTGACGTGTTTCAGACTTAAAATGGAAAATTGATGTTTTATGAAAATTTGAAAGAATTCATGAGTTTTGAGGCTTGATCCGTTGTTTTTTATGTTATTTTGGCGATTTGATCGCACGAGTAAGTCCGTAGGATGTTTTTGAGGTTGTGTGTATATTTGGTTTGGAGCCCCGAGGGCTCGGGTGAGTTTTGGATAAGCCACGGAGTGCATTTTTGAACTTGGAAATTGCTGGTATGATTTGACCTGCAGGCTTCGCATTTGCAAAGCCTGGCTCGCAAATGCGAGCTCGCAAATGAGAAGAATCCTTCGCAAATGCGAAGGTGCTCTCATTGCACAGGGATCGCAAATGCGATCATAGCATCGCAAATGCGAAAGCTGGGACTTCCGCAAATGCGACACTTCTGTTCGCAAATGCGAAGTCCCCAAATATGCCCAATGGTTCGCAAATGCGAACTTTTGTTCGCAATTCCCAAAGTAGCAGGTCGGGGTACGCAATTGCGAACCCCAGTTCGCATTTCCCACATCTGCAACCTGCATTTTTCATACTTAGACGAATTTCAAGTCATTTTTCACCCCACTTTCAAAATACAACTCCTTAGGCGATTTTTCAAGAACAAGTTTCATCCCAAATCATTTGTAAGTCGATTTTTACTTAACTCTTTCAATCATTAACATCATTTAACATGTTTTCAACTTAAAATCAATTATTTTCATGGGAGAAATTGGGGGTTTTGGGTAGAACCTAGGTTTTCTATAAATTGGGGATTTGGACCTCAATTTGAGGTCCGATTTTAAAACAAATTGCATACTTGAGTTCGTGGGGGAATGGGAAACCGAGTTTTGATTCGAACCTCGGGTTTTGACGACGTGGGTCCGGGGGCGATTTTGGAATTTTTGGGAGACTTTGGAAATTTATTTTTATGCATTCAAATTGATTCATTTAGTGTTTATTAATGTAATTAAGTAATTTGTGGCTAGATTCAAGCGGGTTGGAGGTGGACTTTCGGGGTAAATCCATAGTTGAGGCTTGAGTTGAGTTCAAGGCATCGAGGTAAGTGTTTGGTTTAACCCTGGCATGAGGGAATAGGAGTTGAGTCTTATTTGTAACTTGCTAACAGTTGAGTACGATGTATAGGCATGGTGACAAGTATCTATACATTGGAGTCTAGCATGACCTTGTGAAAGAAATTGTGATCTTGAAAATTCGTGGAGCATTGGCTCGGGTTGAAATAAAAATTGTGAAGGTATATGAGATAAGTAACTCTTTGGAGCGTTGGCTCAAGTGATAATGTGAACTATGAGATAAAAGTGAAAGAAAGAAAGGAGTTAATGATTTATTCCCTTGCCGGGACGTTGTTGGTTATTGATATTGTACCCTTGCCGGGTTTTTAATTATTGTTTCTGTTCCCTTATCGGGATTCTCGTTATTGTTTATTTATTCCCTTGCCCTTGTTTATGATTGTTGATTGGGTAAGGAAGAGTGTTAAAGCACGAAGGGTGATTCCGTGCACTGTTTGTTTATGGTAAGGAAAGAGTGTAAAGCACGAAGGGTGATGCCGTGCATTATNTCTATCATAACCTCATGTATTTAAGTCAGGGGACTTACCTTCAATCGATTCCCAGTCAAAACTCCCTTAAATTCTCGCCAAAAGCTCCCAAGGTCGTCCAACAATGGTGGAAATTATCCCAAGCTCGCGGATGAAATATTAAATAAAAACCCTTCTGAGCAGTCCAGTTTTCGCTTCTGCGGTCCCGCTTTCGCTTATGCGGGACCGCTTCTGCGGCCAAATTTCCGCTTTTGCGGTCTTCATTAAACTTCCAAAAACCCGCTTCTGCTGTTCTACTTTCGCACCAGCGGTACCGCTTCTGCGGTCCGCTCTTTCGCTTATGCGGATCCTGCCTTCCATCTCCTCGCGGCTTCTGCGATCACAGCTCCGCTTAAGCGGCTCCGCTTCTGCGGTCCAAGACCCGCAGAAGTGAGAATACCAGAAACAGCATGCCTTTAGCTGTATGAAATTCCAAAAACTCCCCGTTAGCCATCCGAAATCATCCCGAGGCCCCCCGGGACCTCGACCAAAGGCACCAACATAACCCAAAACATCATGCGAACTTGTTCCAATCATCACAACACACAAAACAATACTAAAATCATCAATTCACATCGAATTCAAGCCTAAGTTCTTCAAAAACTTTCGGAATGCGCTTTCGATCAAAAACCCAACCAATGACGTCCGAATGACCTGAAAATTTGCAGACATATCCAAAATCACCTAACGAAGCTACTGCAACTCTCGGAATTCCATTCCGACTCTCGGATCAAAATCTCGCCTATCAACCGGAATTCGCCAAAATACTAACTCCGCCAATTCAAGCCTAATTCTACACCGGACCTCCAAAATCAATTCCGATCACACTCCTAAGTCACAAATCACTTCCCGAAGCTAACCGAATCACCGGAAATCACATCCGAACCTTCTAACTCATAAGTCAACGTCCGATTGACTTTTCCAAAACAAGCCTTCCTTAAAGAGACTAAGTGTCTCATTTCTTATCAAAACCAATCCAAATCAACTCTCACACACCACATACCGATAACGAAACATGAAGAAGCAATAAACGGGGAAAACGGAGCAGTAACACATGAGACGACGGGTCGGGTCGTCACATTCAGCCAGCTATGGCAGTTCAACCGGGGGTAGTTGCTCAGACCGACGATGGAGCGGCTATGTCCGCAGATGCTATGTGGAGGCTGGATAGGTTCACCAAGCTCTTCACTACTTATGAGGACCCACAGGATTTCTTATATAGCTGCCACGAGGTTCTTCGGAACATGGGCATTGTTGAGTCCAATGGAGTTGATTTTGCTGCATTCCGCCTATCTGGATCCGCCAAGACTTGGTGGAGAGATTTCTGTTTAGCCAGACCAGCAGGGTCACCGTCTTTGACTTGGGATCAGTTTTCAGAGTTGTTCCTAGAGAAGTTTCTCCCCATTACTCTGAGAGATGCCTATCGAAAGCAGTTCGAGCGCCTCCAGCAGGGTTCTATGACGGTCTCTCATTATGAGACCCGGTTTATCGATCTAGCTCGCCATGCTCTTGTCATACTTCCCACCGAGAG
This sequence comes from Nicotiana attenuata, assembly GCF_001879085.1. NCBI lineage: Eukaryota > Viridiplantae > Streptophyta > Magnoliopsida > Solanales > Solanaceae > Nicotiana > Nicotiana attenuata. Next base: position 103,085 of record NW_017673214.1, read on the forward strand.
AGAGAGGGTGAGGAGGTTTATTGATGGTTTGATTCAGCCGATTCGTCTCCAGATGGCTAGGGAGACTGGTACTGAGATCAGCTTTCAGGAGGCGGCCAATGTGGCCTGCCGAGTTGAGATGGTTCTATCACAGGGGAGTGGTCACGGGGGAGACAAGATAGCCCGTCATTCCGGCAGATTTAGTGGTACCTCATCTGGAGGTAGAGATTCATATGGTAGAGGCCATCCTCCTAGGCCCTTTCAGTCGGCCCTTCAGGTTTTTCACGGTACATCAGGTGGCCGTGGTTCTCAGGCATACTATTCCGATCAGCAGCCACTCAGTGCACGCCAGCTCCTATCAGCGCACTGCCACTTCAGAGTTTCCGCGGAGGCCATTCAGGTCGACAGGGACAGCAGACTCAGCAGCTGAGGGCTTGTTACACTTGTGGTGACACGGGTCATATTGCCAGATTTTGCCCTCGAGCACCGAGCAGTTCTCCGCGCCATGATTCTCGTGTCGTGGTCCAGGCAACAGGTGCTCCACAGCCAGCCCAGCCAGCTAGAGGCGGGGGTAGAGGTACTAGAGGTGGAGGTAGAGGTCATAGAGGTGGAGCCCAGACCGCCAGGGGTGGAGGTCATCTAGCAGCAGATCGACCAAGGGATACGGTTCAGGGTGGTGGGGCCTAGCCCCGTTGTTATGCTCTTCAGGCCAGGCCCGAGGCTGAGGCTTCAAATGCAGTCATCACAGGTACGGTTCTGGTTTGTGACCGGGATGCTTCGGTACTATTTGATCCAGGGTCTACATATTCTTATGTTTCATCTTATTTCGCACCTTGCTTGGTCATGCCTAGTGATGCATTGGGTGTTCCTGTATATGTGTCTACACCGGTGGGGGACTCTATCGTAGTCGACCGAGTCCATCGTTCGTGTGTTGTAGTGATTGGGGGTCTGGAGACCCGTGTAGACTTGTTGCTCTTAGATATGGTTGACTTTGATATCATTCTGGGTATGGACTGGTTATCACCCTACCACGCCATCTTGGACTGCCATGCCAAGACTGTGACCTTAGCTTTGCCGGGTATGCCTCGCTTAGAGTGGAGGGGGACTCCAGGTCATTCTACCCTCAGTGTCATATCATATGTGAAGGCTCGGTGTATGGTCGAGAAAGGGTGTTTGGCTTATTTAGCTTATGTTCGGGATTCCAGTGCTGAGGTTCCCTCTATCGATTTTGTGCCCGTTGTTCATGATTTCCCTGATGTTTTTCCTTCAGACTTGCCGGGTATGCCACCCGACAGGGACATTGATTTCTGTATTGATTTGGCTCCGGGCACCCAGCCCATTTCTATTCCGCCATATCGTATGGCCCCGCCGGAGCTGAAGGAGTTAAAAGAACAGTTGCAGGATTTGCTTGAGAAGGGTTTCATTAGACCCAATGTCTCTCCTTGGGGTGCGCCGGTGTTATTTGTCAAGAAGAAGGATGGGTCAATGAGAATGTGCATTGATTACCGGCAATTGAACAAGGTAACGATTAAGAATAAGTATCCACTGCCGAGGATTGATGATTTGTTCGACCAGCTTCAGGGTGCCAGGGTATTCTCCAAGATCGACTTGCGGTCTGGCTACCATCAGTTGAGGATTAGGGCATCCGATGTCCCTAAGACAGCTTTCCGTACTCGGTATGGGCATTATGAGTTCTTGGTCATGTCATTTGGGTTGACCAATGCCCCAGCGGCGTTTATGGAGTTGATGAACCGAGTGTTCAGGCCATATTTGGACATGTTCGTGATAGTCTTTATTGATGATATTTTGATGTACTCCCGCAGCCAGGAGGAGCACGAGCAGCACCTTAGAGTGGTTCTTCAGACTCTGAGGGATAGTCAGTTATATGCCAAGTTCTCCAAGTGTGAGTTCTGGTTGAGTTCAGTTGCATTCCTGGGTCACGTTGTATCAGCCGAGGGTACTCAGGTAGACCCAAAGAAGATAGAGGCAGTCAAGAACTGGCCTAGACCAGCATCAGCTACAGAGATTCGGAGTTTCTTGGGGTTGGCGGGCTACTATCGTCGGTTTGTGGAGGGGTTTTCATCTATTGCATCTCCGATGAACAGGTTGACCCAGAAGGGTGCCCAGTTCAGATGGTCGGAAGAGTGTGAGGCGAGCTTTCAGAAGCTCAAGACAGCTCTGACTACGGCACCGGTGTTGGTTTTGCTCACAGGATCAGGGCCTTATACAGTCTATTGTGATGCTTCCTGTGTTGGGCTTGGTGCAGTGTTGATTCAAGATGGCAAGGTCATTGCCTATGCTTCGAGGCAGTTGAAGATTCATGAGAATAACAATCCGGTTCATGACTTGGAGTTGGAAGCCATAGTTCACGCCTTGAAGATTTGGAGGCACTATTTATATGGCGTGGCATGTGAGGTGTTCACTAACCACAAGAGTCTTCAGTAATTGTTCAAGCAAAATGAGTTGAATTTGAGGCAGAGGAGGTGGTTGGAGTTATTGAAAGACTATGATGTCACCATTTTATATCATCCGGGGAAGGCCAATGTGGTGGCCGATGCTTTGAGTAGGAAGTCAGCCAGTATGGGCAGCCTTGCTTATATTCCGGTCAGTCAGAGGCCGCTTGCTTTGGATGTTCAGGCTTTGGCCAATCGATTTGTGAGGCTAGATATTCTGAGCCTAGCCGAGTATTAGCTTGCACGGTTGCTCGCTCTTCATTATTGGAGCGTATCCGTGATCGGCAGTTTGATGATCCCCATTTGTGTGTCCTTAGAGACACGGTGCAGCGTGGAGGCGCCAGGCATGTTACATTAGATGCGGATGGAGTTTTGAGATTGCAGGGGAGAGTTTGTGTGCCTAATGTGGATGGACTTCGAGAGTTGATCTTAGAGGAGGCCCATAGTTCCCGGTACTCTATTCATCCGGGCGCCGCGAAGATGTACCAGGATTTGTGGCAGCATTATTGGTGGCGTAGAATGAAGAAGGATATTGTTGCATATGTGGCTCGGTGTTTGAATTGTCAGCAGGTTAAGTATGAGCATCAGAGGCCTGGTGGTTTATTTCAGAGGATTGAGCTTCTCGAGTGGAAGTGGGAGAGGATCACTATGGAATTCGTTGCCGGACTTCCGTTGACTCGGAAGAAGTTCGATGCAGTTTGGGTCATTGTGGATAGACTGACCAAGTCAGCGCATTTCATTCCTGTGGCAGTCTCCTATTCATCCGAGAGGTTAGCCGAGATCTATATCAGGGAGATTGTTCGCCTTCATGGTGTGCCGGTATCTATCATTTCGGACCGGGGTACGCAGTTTACCTCGCGCTTCTGGGGAGCAGTCCAGCGGGAGTTGGGCATACGGGTTGAGTTGAGCACAGCATTTCATCCCCAGACGGACGGTCAGTCCGAGCGGACTATTCAGATTTTGGAGGATACCTTGTGTTATTGACTTTGGAGGTTCGTGGGATCAGTTCTTGCCTTTAGCGGATTTGCCTACAATAACAGCTACCAGTCGAGCATCCAGATGGCTCCTAATGAGGCTTTGTATGGTAGGCGGTGCCGGTCTCCGATCGGATGGTTTGAGCCGGGAGAGGCTCGGTTGATAGGTATGGATTTGGTTCAGGAGGCCTTGGACAAGGTCAGGATTATTCAGGATAGGCTTCGTTCAGCTCAGTCCAGGCAAAAGAGCTATGCAGATCGTAAGGTTCGAGATGTAGCTTTCATGGTTGGTGAGCGCGTACTGCTCCGAGTGTCGCCTATGAAGGGCGTGATGAGATTTGGGAAGAAGGACAAGCTTACCCCTAGGTACATTAGTCCGTTTGAGATTCTTGATCGAGTGGGAGAGGTGGCTTATAGACTTGCATTGCCGCCTAGCTTATCAGCCGTGCATCTAGTTTTTCATGTATCCATGCTTCGGAGGTATCACGGCGATCCTGTCCACGTGTTAGACTTCAGCACTGTCCAGTTGGACAAGGATTTGTCCTATGAGGAGGAGCCGGTAGCTATTCTGGACCGGCAGGTTCGTCAGTTAAGATCCAAGAGTTTTCCTTCTGTTCGTGTTCAGTGGAGAGGTCAGCCCCCTGAGGCATCGACCTGGGAGTCCGAGTCTGACATGCGGAGTTGTTATCCTCATCTTTTCCCCGACTCAGGTACTTCTTTCTTTTGTCCGTTCGAGGACGAACGGTTGTTTTAGAGGTGGAGAATGTGATGACCCAAAGGGTTATCACCTGTTTTCTCATTCATTCCGTGCTTCCGAGGCCTCGAAAACCTCATTTAGGATTGCCTCGATTTGCATGCGCAGTCCGGGCGCGTAGCCGGAAAGTTAAATATGAATTCCGTGTGAAAAATGCTAAATTTTGATATTAATATGAATATATTTGACTTCGGTCAACATTTTGGGTAAACGAACCCGGACCCGTGATAATATGGGACTCGGGCGTATGCCCGGAATCGAATTCCGAGGTTCCAAGCCCGAGAAATGAATTTTTGAGTAAAATTGTTTTTCTGAAATTATTAAAAAAACTGGAAATGAAATTTGATTAAAAGACTGTGGTATCGGGCCCGTATTTTGGTTCCGGCGCCCGGTACAAGTCTTATATATGGTTTAAGCGCTTTCTGTGGAGTTTGGTTGAAATCGGACGTCGTTTGACGTGTTTTGGACTTAAAATGGAAAATTGATGTTTTATGAAAATTTGGAAGAATTCATGATTTTTGAGGCTTGATCCGTTGTTTTTGATGTTATTTTGGCGATTTGATCGCACGAGTAAGTCCGTAGGACGTTTTTGAGGTTGTGTGTATATTTGGTTTGGAGCCCCGAGGGCTCGGGTGAGTTTTGGATAGGCCACGGAGTGCATTTTTGAACTTGAAAATTGCTGGTATGATCTGACCTGTAGGCTTCGCATTTGCGACTTCGCAAATGCGAAGGTGCTCTCATTGCACAGGGATCGCAAATGCGATCATAGCATCGCAAATGCGAAAGCTGGGACTTCCGCAAATGCGACACTTCTGTTCGCAAATGCGAAGTCCCCAAATATGCCCAATGGTTCGCAAATGCGAACTTTTGTTCGCAATTCCCAAAGTAGCAGGTCGGGGTACGCAATTGCGAACCCCAGTTCGCATTTCCCACATCTGCAACCTGCATTTTTCATACTTAGACGAATTTCAAGTCATTTTTCACCCCACTTTCAAAATACAACTCCTTAGGCGATTTTTCAAGAACAAGTTTCATCCCAAATCATTTGTAAGTCGATTTTTACTTAACTCTTTCAATCATTAACATCATTTAACATGTTTTCAACTTAAAATCAATGATTTTCATGGGAGAAATTGGGGGTTTTGGGTAGAACCTAGGTTTTCTATAAATTGGGGATTTGGACCTCAATTTGAGGTCCGATTTTAAAACAAATTGCATATTTGAGTTCGTGGGGGAATGGGTAACCGGGTTTTGGTTTGAACCTCGGGTTTTGACCACATGGGCCCGGGGGCGATTTTGGAATTTTTGGGAATGAATTTGCGAAATTCATTTTTATGCATTCAAATTGATTCATTTAGTGTTTATTAATGTAATTAAGTAATTTGTGGCTAGATTCGAGCGGGTTGGAGGTGGAATTTCGGGGTAAAGCCATAGTTGAGGCTTGAGTTGAGTTCAAGGCATCGAGGTAAGTGTTTGTTTTAACCCTAGCTTGAGGGAATAGGAGTTGAGTCTTATTTGTTACTTGCTAACAATTGAGTACAATGTATAGACGTGGTGCGAGTATCTATACATTGGAGTCTAGCATGACCGTGAGTCCTTATTTGCGAATAGTTTGGTTGTTGTTATGCCTTCCATGCTTAAATGATGACTTCTATATGTTGTAAAGACCTTGTGAAAGAAATTGTGATCTTGAAAATTCGTGGAGCATTGGCTCGGGTTGAAATACAAATTGTGAAGGTATATGAGATAAGTAACTCTTTGGAGCATTGGCTCAAGTGATAATGTGAACTATGAGATGAAAGTGAAAGAAAGAAAGGAGTTAATGATTTATTCCCTTGCCGGGACGTTGTTGGTTATTGATATTGTACCCTTGCCGGGTTTTTAATTGTTGTTTGTGTTCCCTTGCCGGGATTCTCGTTATTGTTTATTTATTCCCTTGCCCTTGTTTGTGATTGTTGATTGGGTGAGGAAGAGTGTTAAAGCACGAAGGGTGATGCCGTGCACTGTTTGTTTATGGTAAGGAAAGAGTGTAAAGCACGAAGGGTGATGCCGTGCATTATTTGCTTATTATGAGAAAGAGTGTTAAAGCACGAAGGGTGATGTCATGCCGCACGATGTACCATTCCGTGCCGATTCTATTGATATATGTGAGGAATGAGAGTAAAAGCACGAAGGGTGATGCCGTGCACATGTTTTTGCTTGGTGAGGACGAGAGTAAAAGCACGAAGGGTGATGCCGTGCACTGGTTGAATTCTGTTTCATTATATACTATTGAGTGGTGCCGTATTCCTTTATTACTGGACGACTCTTATTTGGAATTTATTATACTCCCCACAACATGTTTCCCCTCCCCTATTGTTTATCTGTTTTGTATTCCGATTCTGCCGTATATATATATTTGAAATTGCACAGGTTCATGTGGTAGTCTGGTCTAGCCTCGTCACTACTTCGCCGGGGTTAGGCTAGACACTTACCAGCACATGGGGTCGGTTGTGCTGATGTTACACTCTGTGTATTTTTTTTTGCACAGGCCCAGGTTTCGAGCAGCAGCAGCAGCATTAGCACAGGAGCAGGCTTTCAGTATCGTGAGACCCGAGGTAGCCTTGCAGGCGTCCGCAGGCCCGACGTCTCTCTCTTATTCTCTCTTTTAGATTGTTGCCTCTTTGTATTCGAGACAAACAACTTATGTGTTCTTTCAGACCCTTGTATTTAGAAATTCTTAGCAGTTCGTTAGTATTGTGACACCAGTCTTGGGTAGAGGCTTATATTGACTACTCCGTGTTTTATTCAGTTTTTATAATTAAAACTTCCGCTATTATTTAATTTCGTTGTTTTAATATTGTTGTCATAAATTGTCAAAAAGATTTGTTTATTAACTGAAAACTAATCAAAATGGCTTGCCTAGCTACTACAAGTAGGCGCCATCACGACTCCCGAGGGTGGAAAATCCGGGTCGTGACAAGTTGGTAGGTGGAATTTCGGGGTAAAGCCATAGTTGAGGCTTGAATTGAGTTCAAGGCATCGAGGTAAGTGTTTGGTTTAACCCTAGCTTGAGGGAATATGAGTTGAGTCTTATTTGTAACTTGCTAACTGTTGAGTACGATGTATAGGCATGGTGACGAGTATCTATACATTGGAGTCTAGCATGACCGTGAGTCCTTATTTGCGAATAGTTTGGTTGTTGTTATGCCTTCTATGCTTAAATGATGACTTCTATATGTTGTAAAGACCTTGTGAAAGAAATTGTGATCTTGAAAATTCGTGGAGCATTGGCTCGGGTTGAAATACAAATTGTGAAGGTATATGAGATAAGTAACTCTTTGGAGCGTTGGCTCAAGTGATAATGTGAACTATGAGATAAAAGTGAAAGAAAGAAATGAGTTAATGATTTATTCCCTTGCCGGGACGTTGTTGGTTATTGATATTGTACCCTTGCCGGATTTTTAATTGTTGTTTGTGTTCCCTTATCGGGATTCTCGTTATTGTTTATTTATTCCCTTGTCCTTGTTTGTGATTGTTGATTGGGTGAGGAAGAGTGTTAAAGCACGAAGGGTGATGCCGTGCCGCACGATGTACCATTCCATGCCGATTCTATTGATATATGTGAGGAATGAGAGTAAAAGCACGAAGGGTGATGCCGTGCACATGTTTTTGCTTGGTGAGGACGGGAGTAAAAGCACGAAGGGTGATGCCGTGCACTGGTTGAATTCTGTTTCATTATATACTATTGAGTGGTGTTGTATTCCTTTATTACTGGATGACTCTTATTTAGAATTTATTATACTCCCCACAGCATGTTTCCCCTCCCCTATTGTTTATCTATTTTGTATTTCGATTCCACTGTATATATATATATGAAATTGCACAGGTTCATGTGGTAGTCTGGTCTAGCCTCGTCACTACTTCGCCGGGGTTAGGCTAGACACTTACCAGCACATGGGGTCGGTTGTGCTGATGCTACACACTGTGCATTTTTTTTTGCACAGGCCCAGGTTTCGAGCAGCAGCAGCAGCATTAGCACGGGAGCAGACTTTCAGTATCGTGAGACCCGAGGTAGCCTTGCATGCGTCCGCAGGCCCGGCGTCTCTCTCTTATCCTCTCTTTTGGACTGTTGCCTCTTTGTATTCGAGACAAACAACTTATGTGTTCTTTCAGACCCTTGTATTTAGAAATTCTTAGCAGTTCGTGAGTATTGTGACGCCAGTCTTGGGTAGAGGCTTATATTGACTACTCCGTTTTTTATTCAGTTTCTATAATTAAGACTTCCGCTATTATTTAATTTCGTTGTTTTAATATTGTTGTCATAAATTGTCAAAAAGATTTGTTTATTAATGGAAAAGTAATCAAAATGGCTTGCCTAGCTACTACGTGTAGGCGCCATCACGCCTGCCGAGGGTGGAAAATCCGGATCATGACATTACAGTATTTGCGTAGTTTTTTTGTCTATATATGTAGCTTTTTTTCCACACTCTCTACAAGAGTTTGTAAATTATTCTTAGCTTTTTTTGCAAAATTTGATAGCACAAATGCTGACTAAACCATCCTTATTAGCATGTAGTTCCTAAAAAAGTCATAAACCCAAAATAATACAATTGTAACTTTTCTCAATACAAAAAAACCATTTATAAAGGGTCAGATAACCATTTGGCCACTATATATGCACCTTTCAAGTGTGACCAAATGTTAATATAAGGATATGGTTAAATGAATAAACATTTGATTGTTTCTTATGCTAATAGTCAAAGAAAAGGCTTAATAAAGAAGTAATTAATACCTCGAATAAACATTTGATTGTTCCTTTCATTTTCCATTTCACAGCATTATCTTCTTCTTGTAATTATGTCGTCCGCTTCTACAGAATTTGATAGCCTATGCAAAGAGATCACAGACTCAAGCTATCCCATAATCATAGCTAATTCTGGCCATTTCATAGTCCTTGAAATTCTTTTCCTCTTGCCTATCTTTTTCTCTCTCATCGTATATCCTTCTTTCTACCTTGCCCTCTTTCATCCCGATTATGATTTCGCCATTTTCACTCGGAGTATTCAATCCCATCTTTTCTTTTCCAATTTCGAAATTATTACTTTCCTTGTATACACTCTGGTTTTGGTCCTGCTTTACCTCTGTGCTGTAGCCACAATTACATACAGTGCCGTTCAAGCATCCAATGGTAGACCCATCAACGTCGTTTCGTCTATTAGATCTATCAAAAAATCCTTCTTCCCCCTTCTCTCCACCTTTATCGTTTCAAATACCATTTTCATTTCAATCACTCTCATTTTTGCCCTTGTCTTGGTTTTCTTAGTCCAAGTTCTTCAAACTCTTGGACTCAAATTGACTCGAAACACTTCTCGTTTTTGGTTATTTTCGCGTCGGTTATTTTACTCGTGCCAATTCTGGTACGGCTGCAGGTTAACTGGTCGTTAGCTTATGTGATAGCATTGGTTGAATCCAAACGGGGTTACGAAACACTGAGGAGAAGTGCCTATTTGGTAAAGGGGATGAGATCGCTAGCTCTATGGATACACGTGTTGCACGGGCTTGCGCTGGGAGGAGTGGTGATTGGCACTAACGTCTATTTAATCCATTTTGGTGCAGTGACGGCTGATCAGCTGTGGGGGAGCTTCGCCGTGATAATATCGCTGACTTTTCAGTGTTGGGTGCTAGGAGCTATGTTGACGAATATGTTATTTGTAGTGAACGTGGTTCTGTATAAATATTACAAGGATTTGAACGGCGAAAAATTGCCCTTGGAGATCGACGGCAAGTTTCTCGGCGAGTTCGTATCCTTGTCTTTGGATGATGACAAGAATCATGGCACTCTGTAATTTGTTTAATTTCTAGGTCAATTGTGTAAAATTTGGGTTTATTTCATAATAATTGACCGTTTGGATGAGCCGGTTTTAAGCAAACTATGTTTAACAGTTTTTTGGGATGGTTGTTATGTATCGTCTCATAATGTATTGTATAGTATTGTTACGATACGGAATTCCCACCCTCGGAACCGTGATAGGGCTTAAAATTTCACTTGTTAGGCAAGACAACGTTAGCTATATCTATTAACCATTTTTAATAATTTACCAAATTAAATGACAAGGAATGAAACTGAATAGTTTGCAATAAGGAAATAAGCTAATAAGTGACGAAATTCGAATACAAACCCTGTAACTGGTGTCACAAATACATGAGCGTCTAAGATACTACAGATAATGGTCTAAAATAAATACATCCGTCTGAATCAAAATAAACATCTAGAGGGAGTAGAAGGGGACTTTAGGGCTGCGTAAGCCGTGCGGCTATACCTAAAGTCTCATTTGGATAGCTGCATCCGAGCAAGTCTATCGAGCGCCGCTGGGATGAACTCTGGTATCTACACAAGAAGTGCAGAGTATAGTATGAGTACAACTGACCTCATGTACTCGGTAAGTATCGAGCCTAACCTCGACGAAGTAGTGACGAGGCTAAGGCGGGTCACTTACATTAACCTATATGCAATAATAGGAAAGACATTAATGGAAGTAAAGCAGTTAATTCACAACAACGAACTCAAATCCATCTAACAGAGAGTCCTGAATAACCAGTCATATAAGCTCTTCTAGATTACCGAGGCCAGTCCAATAGTCACAAACAAATATAATATTAATCAATCTATTACAGCGTGTAACCCGATTCTACAATATCAACTTTAAACAATCCGTTGCGGCACACAAACCGATCCCACCATATCATCATCTGTCAATATCATAATCCGTCCTTATTCTGCCATTTCAACTCATTACCTTTCAATTTCGGTCGCGGCGTGCAGCCCGCTCCCCAAATAATTTAAATCAACAATAGCAATTCAACAACCAAAATTTACAAGAATTTCTACATCAAGAGTGTAAATGTACTAGGCAAATGAAACATCACATAGTACTCGAAGAATCTCTAACGTTTCGTATGTCTCAACTTCAACAACTCAACGGTACCTTCCAATTAACAATTCATACAAGAGTAACAATAAGACAAGTAATGCATAAGACTATTAAATATGCAAGTAAGGCAAGTAGAGACAATTTAACAATTAAGCATGAAATCATGGAAGCGATGGACAATTTAATACATGGATAACTAAATGGCAAGTAACAATTATGGCATGAAAGTCAAATAAGCACATATCAATTAAGGCATGTAGCAAGATATACTAAGAAGTAACGAAAACATGGACACAAGTAATACAACGGTGCATATACACTCGCCACCTTGCATATACGCCGTGTCACACATAATTCACATAACATGTAGTTCAAGGGTCCCTAATTCCCGCAAGTCAAGGTTAGACCCACCACTTACCTCACTTCGCAACTCAAGCAATCACTCAACCATGGCCTTGCCTTTTGAACAAGTCTCAAAACCAACCAAATCTAACAATTTATTGACCAAACAATTCAAAATAAGCTTTAGAAACTACCTACAAATGAAACAGGTTTTATTTAGATCATTTTTTAAAAAGTCAACAAAAGTCAACCCTGGGCCCGCTTGGTCAAAATCGAAATTCAGACCAAAACTCGATTATCCATTCACCCCCGAGCCTGGTTATGTATTTGTTTCAAAATCCGACCTCAATTCGAGGTCTAAATCTCAATTTTACAAAAATCCCTAATTCTACCGAAATCCCTAATTTCTACAATGAAAATCCTAAATTTGATATTGAAATCTCATGAAACGTAATGGATAATTGAAAAAAAACCCAGATTAAAGTCACTTATCAATGAATTTAGGAAGAAAATCTCTTGGAAAGTCGCCTCTAGGGTGTTTAGGGTTGACAAAATGTGAGAAATGAGCTAAGTTCCGTTTTCCCCTCTTTTACCCAGCTGCAGATGTCACAATTGCGAACATTGCATTTGCGATAAGGGGGTCACAATTGCGAAACTTGTCTCAGACACACATATGTCACAAATGCGAGGCTTGCAAATGCGAGCCAGATCTCGTAAATGCGAGACCTGCAGCAGAGCACTAGCAACAATGAAGGCATCAACTATTCTCCTAAGTCCAAAATCAATCCGTAGCCTATACGAAGCTCACCAAACCAAACATGCATACAAGTGTAATAACATCATACGAAATTTCTTGCGCAATCAAATCACCAAAAATAACATCTAAATCTATGAATCAATCCTCAAAACGAATGAACTTTCAAAGTGAAACTCAAGAACAATAGAATCACGTTTAAGTGTCCGAATCATGTCAAATCACTTCCGAATTGGACCAAATTTTGCTGGCAAGTCATAAATAGTGAAATAAACCTATTCAAAGTTTCGGAACTGAAATCCAAACCTAGTAGAAACAAATTCAACCTACGGTAAAATTTAGAAATTCTTTAAATCTTCAAATTACTAGTTTTCAACAAATTACGTCAATTCTTTCGAATTCTATTTCGGGCATATGCCCAAGTTCCAAATCATGATACGGACCCATTGGGGCCATCAAAACATAAATCAGGATCTGTTTACTCAAAATGTTGAACGTAGTCAACTCAAATAAGTTTTAAGGCAAAATTTTACATTTTCTTAAATTTTCCACATAGAAACTTTTCGGAACAAGACACGGACTGCCATGCAAATCATGGAATACTAAATGGAGCTAGTCGAGGTCTTGAAACATGGAAATAAAGGCTAAAAGTCAAAATGACCTATCTAGTCATCCCATTCTCCACCTCTAAAACAAACATTCGTCCTCGAACGGACATAGAAAAGTACTTGGACTGGTCAAAAGGTATGGGTATCTACCCGCATATCAGACTCGAACTCCCACATAGTTGACTCGGTCGGCTGACCTCTCCACTGCAGTTGAAATGAAGGATAACTCTTAGACCTTAATTTCCGGACTTATCGGGCTAAAATGGCCGCGACAGCTCCTCATAAGTCAAATCCTTGTCCAACTGGATTGAGCTGAAATCTAATACGTGGGACGGATCACCGTGATACTTCCGGAGTATGGAGACATAGAACAACGGATGAACTGCAAATAAGCTAGGTGGCAGGGCAAGTCTGTAGGACACCTCACCCACTCTTTCAAGAATCTCAAAAGGTTCGATATACCTAGGGATCAACTTGCCCTTCTTTCCGAACCTCATCACACCCTTCACGGGTGAAACCCGGAGCAATACCCTCTCTCTAACCATGAAGGCAACATCACAAACTCTCCAATAGGCATAACTCTTCTACCTATACTGAGCTGTACGAAGTCGATCCTGAATTATTTTGAGCTTTTCCAAGGCATCCTGAACAAAATCGGTACCCAACAACTGAGTCTTTCACGGCTCGAACCAACCAACTGGCGAACGACACTGCCCTACCGTACAATGCCTCATAGGGAGCCATCTGAATACTCGACTAGTAGCTGTTGTTGTAGGCAAACTCCACAAGCGGCAAGAACTAATCCCAAGAACCCCGAAATCTATAATGCAAGCGCGAAGCATATCCTCTAATATTTGAATGGTGCGCTCGGATTGTCCGTCCATCTAGGGTGAAATGTTGTACTCAACTCAACTCGTGAGCCTAACTCACAATGTACGGCCCTCCAGAAGTGCAAGGTGAACTACGTACCTCGATCAGAAATGATGTATACAGGCACCCCATGAAGACGGACGATCTCGCGGATGTAGATCTCAACCAACCGCTCTGAAGAATAAGTAATTGATACAGGAATGAAATGTGTCGACTTGGTCAACCTGTCCACAATAACCCATACTGCGTCAACTTCTCCTGAGTCCGGGGGAGCCCAACAACAAAATTCATGGTAATACACTCCCACTTCCACTCAGGAATCTCAAGCCTCTGAAGCAAACCACTAGGCCTCTGATGCTCGTACTTTACTTGTTGACAATTCAGACACCGAGCTATATATGCAACTATATCCTTCTTCATCCTTCTCCACCAATAATGCTGCCGCAAATCCTGGTACATCTTGGCGGCACCCAGATGAATGGAAAATTGGGAACTATGGGCCTCCTCAATGATCAATTCACGAACCCCATCCACATTGGGCACAAAAATACGACCCTGCATCCGCAATACCCCATTATCTCCGATAGTAACCTGGTTGGCACCACCATTCTGCACCATGTCCTTAAGAACAAGAAAATGAGGGTCATCCTACTGGCGCTCTCTGATGTGCTCATAAAGGAAGACCGACAAACCGTGCAAGCTAGAACACGACTAGGTTCTGAAACATCTAACATCACGAGCTTATTGGACTAGTCCTGACATCTGATGCAAGCTCTCTCTCACCAGAAGGAATATATGCAAGGCTACCCATAATCACAACCTTTCTACTCAAGGCATCGACCACCACATTGGCCTTCCCGGGATGATGCAAAATGGTGATATCATAGTCTTTTAACAACTCCAACCACCTCTTCAGCCCCAAGTTAAGATCCTTTTGCTTGAACAAATACTGTAGGCTCCGTTGATTCGTGAACACCTCACACGACACGACATGGAGGTAATGCCCTCAAATCTTCAGTGCATGAACAATGGTTGCCAACTCTAGGTCCTGAACAGGGTAATTCTTTTCGTGAACCTTCAACTTCCGCGACGCGTATACAATCACCTTGCCATCCTTCATCAATACTGCACCGAGCCCAATACGAGATACATCACAATACACCGTGTAGGATCTTGAACATGTGGGCAACACCAACACTAGAGTCATAGTCAAAGCAGTCTTAAGCTTCTAAAAGCTCAACTCACACTCATCCGACCACCTAAATGGAGCACCCATCTAGGTTAATCTAGTCAATGGGGCTACTAGAGATGAAAACTCCTCCACGAACCGGTGATAATAACCCGCCAAACCCAGGAAGCTCCGAATATCTATAGTTGAAGCAGGTCTAGGCCATTTCTGAACTGCCTCAATGTTCATAGGATCCACCTTAATGCCCCCTGCTGATACAACATGCCTAAAAAAGGCGACCGAGTCCAAACAAAACTCACACTTAGAAAACTTGGCATATAACTAACTATCTCTCAGAGTCTGAAGTACATTCCGAAGATGCTGCTCATGCTCCTCTCGACTGCGGGACTAGATAAAGATATCATCAATTAATACGATCACAAAAAATCCAAGTAGGGCTTGAATACCCGGTTCATCAAATCCATGAATGCTGCTGGGGCATTTGTCAACCCAAGTGATATCACTATGAACTCATAATGCCCATACCTAGTCTGGAAAGTTGTCTTAGGAACATCTGATGCCCTAATCTTTAACTGATGGTAGCCAGACCTCAAATCAATCTTCGAAAGCACTTTGGCACCCTGAAGCTGATCAAATAAGTCATCAACCCTCGACAACAGATACTTGTTCTTGATAGTGACTTTGTTCAACTTTCGATATTCTATACACATCCTCATCGAACCATCTTTCTTCTTCACAAACAATACGAGTGCATCCTAGGGCGAGACACTAGGTCTAATGAATCCCTTATCAAGCAATTCTTACAACCGTTTCTTCAATTCCTTCAATTCCGGTGGGGCCATACGGAATGGTGGAATAGAAATGGGTTGAGTGCTCGAAGCCAAATCAATACAGAAATCAATATCTCTATCGGGTGGCATCCCCGACACATTTGCAGGAAACACCTCTAGATACTCACGCACAACAGGGTACCAAATCCATGGAAGAAACCTCTACACTCGAATCAAGAACATAAGCCAAATATGCTACACACCCCTTCTCGACCATATGTCGAGCCTTCACATGAGAAATAACCTTACTAGTGGAATGGCTATGAGTCCCCCTCCATTCCAATCAAGGCTATACTGGCATAGATAAGGTCACCGTCTTGGCATGACAGTCCAATATAGCATGATAAGGTGACAACCAATCCATACCCAAAATAACATCAAAGTCCACCATATCAAGAAGTAGAAGATCTACACTAGTCTCAAGGCTCCCGATAGAAACTATACACGAGCAATAAACACGATCTACAACAATAGAATCTCCTACAGGCGTAGACACATAAATAGGAGAACTCAAAGAATCATGAGGCACAATAAGATATAAAGCAAAATAGGTTGACGCATAGGAATAAGTAGAGCCCGGATAATATAGAACTGAAACATCACTATGGCAAACTGGAACAATACCTATGATGACGGCGTCAGATGACTTTACCTTGGATCTAGTTGGAAATGCATAGAAACGTGGCTGGGCCCCACCACTTGACTTTCGCCCCTCGGACGACCCCTGGNAATAGTTAATCACAAGTCCTCGTGGGTTCGACATCCGACTTTTAGTCACTTTATTACTTGACGACCGCGTATACTTGCTTGTGCGTTTGGCCGCAACAAGTTTTTGGCGTTGTTGTCGGGGACTTAGAAATTAGTTATTTTTCTAGATTAGGCTTTCAATTTTATCCATTTTGTTTTGTATATATTTTTATTTTTATAACAATTTGATTTTTCTCTTAGTGTGTTCATAGTTCTCTCAACATGACATCTGGGGATGAAATATCCGGAGGTAAGGTTATTGATGAAGACGCTTGGTTGACGGAAGACTTTTATGGCCCGTCTTTTTGGGCTTGTCATGACCTGAACTCTGGGAGGTTTGAATTGGAATATGGGAGTAAGTGTTGGTATTGGGAAGAATATTCACGATTAAGGGAATATGAGGAACGACGTTGTCTTCTAACAACATTGGTGAATGATTGGTCTAAGGAGAGAGATGATCTTGCACATAAAATTGATAATTTTAGCTTGGTTGTGCATAACTTAGATGCAGATTTGAGTGCGAAGGTTGATGCGTGTAACGCCCAATAATTTAATGATGAGTTGTGTGAAGCCGAGAAAAATCTTCTAGACCAAATTGAGGAGCTAAAACGAGAATACCAATCATTAGACCATGTTTTTCTTGAGGATGCCAATGTTGTGAAGAGTGATCTAGAGTCATATGAGGGCGTAGATAACATTACTTTGGGAGACTTAAGTGTGTAAATATGGGGATGCAAATAGTAGTAAAATTCATGAGTTATGGCGCATTCGACCTCATTCCAATCATTTTTCCACATTGTGTTTAGATAGTAAGATAGTAATCGAGCCATCTAAGCCAATGAGGGGGTCAAAGAGTGAGGATGAAAGTGCCTATATTCTTGAATTTGTTGTGCCAAAAAGCAAAAATTACATTCCTCATCTAAAGGCCAAGAAGTGCAGAGTGAAAAAATTATTACTTGGACTGGTTATCATTGTAGCCCCAGCACTGGAGCATAGCCGCAGACTGGATGCCATGTTAGGGGTACAATTCACAAGTTCGAGGTGGAGGAAAAAAGTATTTCTTAGATTAGGCGCTTGTTGGGAGGCAACCCAGCTTTACTGCTTTCTTTTATTTTTGATTTTTTTTCTTATTGTATTATTTTTGTAGTGTTGTATTATTTTGTAGAATTTTGAGCATAGGGAGCAAAGCCATAGGAAGTATGCAAAAGTGTGGTTGGAACTAAGTGTGGGGTGCCCGCACAAAGGATCATACCTGGGAGAAGTCTGAGTATCCCGTGAGCTGCTAACGTTTTGGCCTTTGGCCTACCAGGGAGTCTCTTTTACCCTCTTGTTATTTACAGTGTGCATTGGACATTGCACAATTTTAAGTGTGGGGTGAGGAGATTGTTTGGATAATTTTTTGTGCTATCCTAGGTTAGTTGTAGTATTCTTTCTTAGTGTAGTAGATTTTATGTAAAGAAAAAAAATATTTGAACAAAAAATGAAAATTGAAAAAAAAGAGTAGAAAATTTAGACTTTTCCCGACGATGGATTTTGTGGACACTTTTCTTGAGGGAAATGAAGTCTAAACAAAACAAAAAAGAAATTAAAATAGAAAAACACAAAAACATGTCTTTTTTTTTTGTATCAATAATCTCCCGTGGTTTTTCTTTGTGCATCGGTTCTTTTCCATGGGATGTAATTTGAAGTGGGTAGTTTTTTCTTTTAGAGTAGATAAAATTTAGGAAATAAATGGAGGAAGAAAGATGAGATTCCTAGGCGCCTTGACTTGTTTGATAGTAACATATTTAGGCTTTGGCATGTGTAGTATCTTCCCTATATTTTGATATTAATCTTGATGCCTTTATATATTGAATAGCATGTTTTGTGACGACTATTTCTCGTTTTCTTGACTTGTGTTAACTTTGCGCTTAATGCTTAATATCTTGTGGCTTTGTGAATACTTACATTTTTTGAGGGTCGGAATGGAATCATCCTTAGTGAGTCTTGTGCCATGTGTGGTGAGGTTTTTGTGTAGTCTACGTATTTTACTTGTGTCTAGAACTTGCCCAGTATGTGATTCGAAGCAAATTTTAGGTGATGCTCGATTTGAGAAATGATTTTAGGCTTTCTTTGATCTTTTTGAGCTTATTGCTTACCATCAAAATTATCCCTAGTTATTCCCTTTGAGCCTATAGATTTTATTTGGCACCCACATTACAAGCCTATACCCTTTTTATTCTTAATTGATATTGTTTTGATCCTTTCACCTCTTAAAGCACTTTAATAGAAAATGAGCGCTAAAAGAAGTAAGAAGGGACTAAGTGTGGGGTGGCTTTGGAGTGGAACCAATGAAATAAAGAAATGTGCACTTGTTTTTGTAAAAGAATACGCCACTAGTGGAAATTGAAAAAGAAAACAAAATCTGAAAAAAGAGAAAGAAAAAATGTAGTTGAATAAATATCTTGTTTCTGCTAGTGGAGTGTAAATGACGATAGTGATTAAAGAAGAAGGGAACGTTTTTGGGGGTGATCTTGTTTGTGAAATTGAAGTGGATTGAGGAATTTGCGCTTAAGTTATCATGTGATGTGTTAAAGTGCTTAAAAGGTTGAGTCACTATTCCTAAAATATATCCTTCCCGTCCCTTAGCCCACATCACAACCACGAAAAGTCTTAATTGATTTTAGATCAAGCGAGCTTACATTAGTAGAGATTTACATTAAGGGCAAGCCTATGGTACCAATTGCATGCATTTGACTTCTTTGTGAGAGTGAGTTGTGAGTCATTAAAATATATTTGATCATGAGATTCGAATGTGTGGATTGAACTTGCTCTCTTGTTCTTGTTGTGAGGGCACATGGTCTCATGAGGGATAGGTAACGTTATTAGACTTCTCCCTATGATGTTGGATGTTCAAGCCATGAGTGCATTGTGACATTGAGTTGGTTTTTGAGGCTATGATTGTTATGAGCATGTTGTCTTTGTTGTGAATATTTTGAAGTATGGCATGAGTAAAGGGAAGTGTATGTGAGTGCATATGCTAAGGTTTAATTATTGCTACCAACCATAGTCATTAGTATAGTGTGCTTCAAAGGCATTAAATATGTAGAGTGCTCAAAGATAGAGTTATTTGTTGACTCGAGGACGAGCAACGTTTAAGTGTGGGGTGTTGATGTTTGGCTTAACGTATGCATATTTTGATATATATTGCCTCACATTGTGCTCATATCTAGTAGATTATGGATGTATAATATAATGATTTGTACTAATTTATGGTATTTCTATGTGTAGGAATCATTCGGATGCGATTTGGGACGAAAGCGCGCGAATCGGTCCGAAAATGGGAAGAAAAGGCAAAAGTGCACATTTGAGGGCCACAGGCAACATGGAGCACTACCTGTGGTGCTCAAAACAGAATGCTAAAAAATTGAGCGCCAGGGCTAGCGCCCCACGCTGCCTTGGACGCTCAAAACGTGAACATGTCCTATTTCGATCGGGACTCGGTTATTTTGACCCAAGACACCCCTAACTCATATAAAAGCCAACCTAAACCTATTTTGGAGGGAGGAGGACGTTTTTGAGAAAAAAACACAAGCATAGAGCCGCCATGGAGGCCAGAATTCATCAAGTTCCATCTTTCTTCCACCAAACTTAGTAATTTTATGTTTCTTTGTATGAATTATTGTTTGGCTACCATGTCTATGTGGAACTAAACTTCACGTTCTAGGGTTGTGGTTCTTTCATGAATATTGTTATTCGAATAATATTGATTTTGATTTCTTGATTTGTCGTATTAGTTTATTTATTTAATCCTGCACTTAATTATTTGATTGCTTGATCACCAATTGAATATTATATACGAATCTAGAATGGAACTCGAAAGTGGAAATTCTAGATTGCATATAGGATTGAGTTGAGCAAGTTCTTGAACCTGGACATCGGGGAATGGATTCGCGGTTAGGATAGATATATACCTAATTGCCTTGCTAGGTTGATTTACAGGAATTATAAATGCGTTCTTGTTGACTCTAACTCCATAGACATATAGGCGTTAGGTTAGTTTGAATAGGCGAGTAAGAACTTGACAGATTCTTATGAGCAATATTAACCCTGTTAACCAATAAACTAGATAAATTAGTTAGTCAATTCAATTGAAGAATACAATAGGAATGTTAGATAGCCCATGACCCTAGATCGTTTTCCTCGCATTGATAACATAAAAGTCTTCTATCCTTTTGTTCAGAGTTCATTATTTATTTTTTTACTTTAGTTAGTTTAGAATCAAAAATTTCTAGGTTTAATTCTTGTTTAGATAATTAGGATAGTCTAATTTAGTTAATAGTTAATCACAAGTCCTCGTGGGTTCGACATCCGACTTTTAGTCACTTTATTACTTGACGACCGCGTATACTTGCGAGTGCATTTGGCCGCAACAGAATAAAGTTGAATATCTTGAACTTTCTTTATGTAATCTGGAATTAGAGAATGTACTTGTTCGCCAATTAATTTTTTATTTGAGAAAATTTATTTTGTGTAATCTTTTTCATGTATTATAAAATAATTTTTAATAAATGCAACACAATATGCCTTTATTTATATTTGTAATGTGCTATAAAGTGAATATAAATAAGGACTTATATTAAATTGGAGTTTAGCATAAAGCACATTCACAATTAAACCTAAAATTAACACATTACATTAAATAATATTTTGGCCAAAACTCCTAAAATTAATCAATCATCCTAGAGTAATATATCATGAATAAAATATGTAAAAATCTTTTTACAAACCGTAAGTTAATATAGTTAGACAGAACCACCTTTAAAAGTCCAACATCGAGTTTTAATATGTAGGAAAATATAGTTTAGGTGGGTTTAGGGGACACCAAATAGTTTAAGTAGGTAATTGACAAAAAAATGATAGTTTAGGCGGGTTTTAGGCTGAGTTAAATAGATATGTGTAGTGCTACATGGCATATTTTTTAAATAATTAGGAGTGTACTACACATACCTCAAAGAATGCAATGAGGTATTTTTAACATGAAGGGCAATATAATTCAGAAGAAATTTGGGGACACCGAATAATTTAAGTAGGAAACAGAGTAGCTCACTGATCGAGCGCTCTTGCGCCGAAGATGAACGGGGCTAAGCGATCTGCCGAAAATATAATAGTTTAGGGCGATTTTAGGGTTATTAACTCTAATAATAAAGCTGACAACTTCGCACGTAAGTTAAATCCCATATAAAGTACCTTGAAGGTTGAAACTTCAGTTTTAATATATGGACCAAATATTAATATCCCGACTTGGTAAATGAAGAAATTTTCTATGCGCGTGTTTGAATTTTTTTCTTTTTTTGTGGGGGTTGTGTGTGGTGGGGGGGGGGGGGTCAAGCGTGTTGAATTGTTTGAATGTTTGATCTAATTACTAATAGCTAGTAGTCAAAGAAATATAGTTTTCTTCATTTTCCATTTCACAGCGATCATCATCTCCTTCTTCATCGATCTTTAGCTCTAATGTCGTCTGCTTCTACAGAAAATCGTAGCCTTTGGACAGAGATTGGAGAATCAAAAAGGAGCATATTGAAAGCAAATGTGTCGACTTGGTCAACCTATCCACAATAACCCATACTGCGTCAACTTCTCCTGAGTCCGGGGGAGCCCAATAAGAAAATTCATGGTAATACACTCCCACTTCCACTCAGGAATCTCAAGCCTCTGAAGCAAACCACTAGGCCTCTGATGCTCGTACTTTACTTGTTGACAATTCAGACACCGAGCTATATATGCAACTATATCCTTCTTCATCCTTCTCCACCAATAATGCTGCCGCAAATCCTGGTACATCTTGGCGGCACCCAGATGAATGGAAAACTGGGAACTATGGGCCTCCTCAATGATCAATTCACGAACCCCATCCACATTGGGCACACAAATACGACCCTGCATCCGCAATACCCTATTATCTCTGATAGTAACCTGGTTGGCACCACCATTCTGCACCATGTCCTTAAGAACAAGAAAATGAGGGTCATCCTACTGGCGCTCTCTGATGTGCTCATAAAGGAAGACCGAGAAACCGTGCAAGCTAGAACGCGACTAGGTTCTGAAACATCTAACATCATGAGCTTATTGGACTAGTCCTGACATCTGATGCAAGTGCTCTCTCACCAGAAGGAATATATGNAAGAAATATAGTTTTCTTCATTTTCCATTTCACAGCGATCATCATCTCCTTCTTCATCGATCTTTAGCTCTAATGTCGTCTGCTTCTACAGAAAATCGTAGCCTTTGGACAGAGATCGGAGAATCAAAAAGGAGCATATTGAAAGCAAATTGTGGCCATTTTCATACTCTTTCAATCCTCTTCCTCTTGCCTATCTTTTTTTCTCTCGCCGTTTATCCTTCTTTCCACCTCGCTCTCTTTCATCCCGATTACGATTTCACCACTTTCACTCAATTTCCTCAGTCCCATCTTTTCCTTTCAAAATTCGAAATTATTGTACCCATAGTATATACTCTGTTTCTGGTCCTTCTTTTCCTCTTTGCTGTAGCCACAATTACATACAGCGCGCTTCATGTATCCTATGGTAGACCTATCAGCCTCGTTTCGTCTATTAAATCTATCAGAAATTCCTTCTTCCCCCTTCTCTCCACCTTTATCGTTTCGGAAGCCATTTTCATTTCAATCACTCTCGTTTTCACTCTAGTCTTTGTTTTTTTAGTCCAGGTTCTTCAAACTCTTGGATTAATTGAACTTAAATACGACTCGAATCACTTCTTGTTTTTGGTTATTCCTGTGTTGATTGTGCTCGTGCCAGTTTTGATATGGTTGCAGATTAATTGGTCATTAGCTTATGTGATAGCAGTAGTGGAATCCAAATGGGGTTACGAATCATTGAGGAGAAGTTTCTATTTGGTGAAGGGGCGGAGATGGGTAGCTTTTGGGATACATTTGTATTACGGGCTTTCAATGGGAATAATGATGGTTTGTGGTTCAATGTTTTTAGTCATTGCGGGTGCAGCGAAGGGTATTCAATGGATGAGCTTGGGCGTGATACTGTGGACTGCGCTAGTTTCAGTGATGGGATATCTAATGATGAATCAGTATCTTGTGGCGAATGTGGTGTTGTATATGAAATGCAAGGACTTAAACTGTGAAAAATTGCACTCGGAAACTAGCGATTTTGCTGGCGAGTATGTTTCCCTGCCCTTGGATGAATAGAATAATCATGCTAATGGATAATTTGTAAACAGTTTTGATTAATGTGTGTTCTAGTAGATGGTTCTCTTTTTTCTTCTTGTTGAATTTGAATAAACACAGTAGTTGTAATTAATATGTATTACAGTGAACAATAATGGAGTATATGTTATATGTATATATGAGTAATGAGTTGAACCAAAACCTACAATTTCTTAACTGTCGCGACACCACAACCCAATTTTTAAAAGAATGTATTATAGGCATCTTAGGAAATTTTTTGTTTTGTTAATTAAGTCCAAATGACCAAATTAGTGCAGTTCAAATTTGCATAGTGAAGAAAGAAAGACACTCAAGACTTTATATAGTCATTTAAGTCTTTATTTAGTTTCAAGATACATGGGATTCATTATTTGTTGAGGCTCCACAAATAATCGTCATATAAAATGCACGATATACAAGAAAAAGGGTATAATATCTCGAAGTGCTGTTTCCTTCATTTTCCATATAATAATAACACAATTATTATATGGACGGCTAAAATATTGAACTAATTAATAATTAATAAATTAACATCTCAATTATCTATTATTATCACTTTTTGGTAGGGGTGTGCATTCGAATCGGTTTATCGATAAATCGAATCGATTATTTGTTATCGAAATCGAAATCGAAAAAATCGAAACCTTATTGAAACGATAACGATAAGCATATGTACAAATCGATAATCGATAAGTAATTATCGATAAGGGTCAAAATCGAATCGATAAATCGAATGCACACCCCTAGACTGTAGACACTTGTTAAATGAGTAATTACCTATTGTGTAGATTAATATAGCATACAGAATGTATATATATTCCGCTACTATTTTGAAAGCGGCTATACAATATTGTTTTCCCTAATCTATACCCTTTCCTTTACCCTAAGTCCCTTACCCTATTATTTCCTCTACCACATTTAAGGAATGATCATATTTAAAGATCAAGGGAATGAAGTTCAAATTAATGGAAAACAGAATTAGCCGTGATGATGTGTTTTGTTTTGTTTTGTTTTTTTTTATACCGTTGGAGTGTTGGTGGCATACATTTGATCCCTTACTTTAGTTTTGTTGCATGTGCTTGTTGACACAATTTTTATATTATAAATGGTGTTCGTCTTATTTTAGCTTCTTTTTGTCCATATTAGTTAGGCGCGTTTATAGCGATATACTTTCCGTGGAATCCCGCAAATTTTCTTATTGGTGTAATCGGTAACCGAATCGATAAGCCCCCAAAATCGATAAATCGAAATCGAAAAAATCGAAACCTTATTGAAACGATAACGATAAGCATATGTACAAATCGATAATCGATAAGTAATTATCGATAAGGGTCAAAATGAATCGATAAATCGAATGCACACCCCTACTTTTTGGAGGAGCAAAAGGAATTTATTGGGTATTTATACAAATGCACTTCTTCTAACTCTTAAATTGAGTGTGATTGCTGCCGATCGTTGAGCTCGTTGGTCACTAGGGTTTGAAAACACCAGTAAAAGTAATCTGTTTTATCCTTGAGGGAAATAATCCTAAACCTCGGGTAATAGGAGGGGATTAAGTTCTTAGAGAAACATTGTAAATTCCATGAGCTCGAATTAATCCTTTTTCTACATTTCTCGTTTTATCGTTTAAATTTCCAGAATTCTTTTTTCGAATACAGATTATTAACAAGGATGAGTGCTTAAAAAGAATATTGAGAGACCAAGTGAACTTTCAAAAAATAAATTTGATGCACTCCACAGAGGTAGCAAGAGAATGAAAGACAGGATTACAGGTAAATATAATTACTATTACAAATACATGCAGCTTGTGTAGAGAATAGGGGAAAGGGCGGAGGGAGTGTGTTACTGTTACCTACGGATTTGACGAATCCAATAGTTTTTTGTTTAGACCCAGTATTTATATTAGGAAATTAACTAAATATATATAAATATTTAACTGTGAATCCAATAACTAATGAGTTATAGGTTAAATTACAAGTTCAGAACCCTAATTCAGTGGGTTTAGGGTATGGGATCTTTTCTTAATTTTGGCTTAGATCACTTAATAAAAGTCAAACTGCCTAGTAAAGTTCATATCACAGAAACTCAGTAAAATACGACACACTTTTAAAACCTTAGTTTGAATCAAATCTGCTTGTTTAAATACAGTTCCAGTAAAATCATTTAAAAATATCTTTCAACAGTTTTCGAACAAAGGTTCAATGCAAAAGTGAGCAAAAATGATGAAATCATAAACAGCCCCTCGGGCAAACATCACTCATATACAGCCCCTCGGACAAACCTCACCATCGCTCGTATACGGCCCCTCGGGCGAACCTCACCATCACTCATGCCTCCTAGTCACTCAGCACTCGACACTCGCACTCAATAGGTACATGCACTCACTAGGGGTGTGCAGACTTCGGAGGGGCTCCTTCAACCCAAGCGCTATAACAAGCCAATCATGGCATAAATCAATCAAGCCCTCGGCCTCACTCAGTCATGAATCAGTAAAACGTGCTGCGGCGTGCAACCCAACCCCATAAATATCCTCACAAAACAAGCCCTCGGCCTCACTCAGTCATAACCTCTCCGGCCTCTCGGGCTCTCTGAAAACAAGGTATTCAGCCCAAATAACATTTATATGATGCATCAAAACGGAGTAATAGAGACTGAGTTATGCAGTAAATAAGTATAAATATGACCGAGTATAGATTTCCAATCGAAAACAATGAGAGGATAGTAATAAAAGACCCTTAAGGGTCCAAACAACACTGGCATAAAGCCTAAACATGGCATCCAGCATGATTTACAGAAATTCTTTCTAAAACACGTAAGAAGCATGTAGTTTCAACAAAATATTCAGTTTTACAATAGATACGGGACGGACCTAGTCACAATCCCCAACGGTGCACACCCACACGCTCGTCACCTAGCATGTGCGCCACCTCAAAATAGTCACATGACACAAAATCCGGGGTTTCATACCCTCAGGACTGGATTTACAATGGTTACCTAACTCAAACCGATCAAATCTCTACTCCGCGATGCCTTTGCCCCTCGAATCGGCCTCCAAACGTCTCGAATCTAGCCAAAAGCAATACAATGCAATCAATGTAGGGCAAGGAACCAATTCCACCAGAAAAACTACTTAAATGGACACAAATTCTGAAATTCACTCAAACCCGGCCCCGAGCCCACGTCTCGAAATCCGAAAAAATTACAAAACTAGAAAGCCCATTCATTCACGAGTCTACCCATACCAATTTCATCAAAATCTGACTTCATTTGGTTCCACAAATCCTCAAATTACTCTCTCAAGAACTCTTCCATTTCCCCCCTAATTTTTCAGCCCAATTCCCAATTTAGATGATAGAAATCAAGATACAATCATGGAATTTAACCAAAATCAAGTGAGGAACACTTACCCCAATCAGCTCCCTGAAAATGCCTTCAAAAAAATCGACCAAATCCGTGGTCTCTAGCTCAAAATATGAAAAATGGGCTCAAACCCTCGATCTTGAATATAACACTGTCTGCCCTGATTTTCCTCTTCGCGAACGCGGTAGTGCCCTCGCGTTCGCGAAGCACAGCTGCCTCAGCCCGGGAAATCCTTCTACGCGAACGCGATACCCCACTCGCAAACGCGTACCTTAACCAGCTCAACACATCGGGAACGCGACGCCCTCCTCGCAAACGCGTAGACCTCTAGAGAGTAATTGCTCTCGGCCACAGTCCCATTCCCCTTGATTATTTCTCAACCACCTCTCTAGTTAGGCCTTTTGTAAGTGGATCCGATACATTATCACTTGATTTTACATAATCAATCATGATAATTCCTCTAGAGAGTAATTGCCTAACGGTTTTGTGTCTTCGTCGTATATGACGAGATTTACCGTTATACATAACGCTCCCAGCACTTCCAATTGCCGCTTGACTATCGCAATGTATCCATATTGGTGCCAACGGTTTGGGCCAAAATGGAATATCTTCCAAGAAATTCCGGAGCCATTCAGCTTCTTCACCGGCTTTATCTAAAGCTATGAATTCAGCCTCCATTGTAGAGCGGGCAATACAAGTTTGTTTGGACGACTTCCAAGATACCGCTCCTCCACCAATAGTGAATACATATCCACTTGTGGACTAGGAATCAGTTGATCCGGTGATCCAATTTGCATCACAGTATCCCTCAATGACCGCAGGATATTTATTGTAGTGCAAAGCAAAGTCCTGGGTATGTACTAAATACCCCAAAACTCGTTTCATGGCCATCCAATGAGATTGGCCTGGATTGCTCGTATATCGACTCAATTTACTTATAGCACAAGCTATATCTGGTCGTGTACAATTCATGATGTACATTAAGCAACCCAACACACGAGCATAATCCAATTTTGATATGCTCTGGCCTTTGTTCTTTGCTAATGCAAGATTCACATCAATTGGAGTCTTTGCAACTTTAAAGCCCAAGTGCTTGAATTTTTCAAGTACTGTCTTAATATAATGAGATTGTGACAATGCTAGACCTTGAGAAGTCTTATGGATCTTAATTCCCAGAATTAGATCAGCAACTCCCAAGTCTTTCATATCATACTTGCTAGTTAGCATACGTTTAGTAGCATTTATGTTGGAAATGTCATTACTCATTATGAGCATATCATCCACATATAAGCAAACAATGACTATGTGATTTGGAACATTTTTAATGTACACACATTTATCACATTCGTTTATCTTAAATCCATTTGACAACATTGTTTGGTCAAATTTAGCATGCCATTGTTTGGGTGCTTGTTTTAATCCGTAAAGGGACTTAACAAGTCTACAGACCTTCTTTTCTTTACCTGGAACCACAAACCCTTCAGGTTGTTCCATGTAAATTTCTTCCTCCAACTCTCCATTTAAGAAGGCTGTCTTAACATCCATTTGATGAATTTCAAGATCATAAACTGCAGCTAACGCTACTAATGTTCGTATGGACGTAATTCTTGTAACTGGAGAGTATGTATCGAAATAGTCAAGACCTTCTCGTTGTCTATACCCTTTGACCACAAGTCTTGCCTTAAATTTGTCAATAGTGCCATCATCTTTCATTTTCCTCTTAAAGATCCATTTAGAACCCAACGGTTTATTTCCAGGAGGAAGATCAACCAATTTCCATGTATGGTTGTTCAGTATGGATTCTATTTCACTATTGACTGCCTCTTTCCAAAATAATGATTCCGAAGAAGACATAGCTTCTTTAAATGTTTGAGGCTTATTTTCCAATAAGAAAGTCACAAAATCTGGTCCAAATAAAGTAGACGTTCTTTGACGTTTACTACGTCTTGGATCCTCCTGGTTAAGTGTACTTTCTTTTGTTTCTTCCCGAGGTCGTTCAGATCCTTCACCAATCGACTCACATTCCTTTTTATACGGATATATATTTTCAAAGAACTCAGCATTATCTGATTCTATAACTGTATTATTATGAATGTCGGGATTTTCTAATTTTTGAACCAGAAATCGATATGCTTTACTATTAGTCGCATATCCTATGAAAACACAATCAACGGTTTTCAGTCCTATTTTTACCCTTTTGGGTTTAGGAACTTGCACTTTTGCCAAACACCCCCACACTTTAAAATAATTCAAGTTGGGTTTCCTTCCTTTCCATTTTTCATATGGAATGGATTGTGTTTTGCTATAGGGTACTCGATTTAGTATTCGGCTAGCCGTAAGAACGGCTTCCCCCCACAAGTTCTGTGGCAAACCAGAACTTATCAATAATGCGTTCATCATCTCCTTTAATGAACGATTCTTTCTTTCTGCAATCCCATTGGATTGGGCGTGTAAGAGGCCGTTGTTTGATGAATAATTCCATATTCTAAACATATTTGTTCAAAAAGAGATTCATATTCACCACCCCTATCACTTCTTATCATTTTGATTTTCTTATTAAGTTGCGCTTCAACTTCATTTTTGTATTGCTTGAATACGTCTATTGCTTCATCTTTACTATTAAGTATGTAAACATAGCAATATCGAGTACTATCGTCAATAAAAGTTATGAAATACTTCTTTCCACCGCGAGATGGTATTGACTTCATATCGCAAATATCTGTATGAATTAAGTCTAAAGGATTAAATTCCTTTCAACTGACTTATAAGGATGTTTAACATACTTAGATTCCACACATATTTGACATTTTGATTTGTCGCATTCAAATTTAGGCAATACTTCCAAATTAATCATTTTTCGCAAGGTTTTATAATTAACATGAACCAAAGGTATATGCCATAATTCATTTGACTCAAGTAAGTAAGATGAAGCTGAAATTTTATTATTATTTTCAGCAACCATTACATTCAGCTTGAAAAGGCCCTCAGTGAGGTAACATTTTCCTACAAACATTTAGTTCTTACTTATTACAACCTTATCGGAAACAAAAACACATTTAAAACCATTCTTAACAAGAAGTCCAACAGAGACTAAATTTTTCCTAATCTCGGGAACATGAAAGACGTTGTTTAAAGTCACCACTTTGCCGGAAATCATTTTGAGAAATATCTTTCCACATCCTTCAATCTTGGCCTTTGCAACATTTCCCATAGAAAGCGTCTCATCGGGTCCAATAGGAGCATAAGTAGCAAAAGCTTCTCTAACAACACAAACATGGCGAGTGGCTCCAGAATCAATCCACCACTCTTTAGGATTGCCTACCAAGTTGCATTCGGAAAGCATGACACATAAGTCATCAACATCATCATGCTTTTCAACCATGTTTGCTTGACCCTTTTTCTTGTCTTTCTTCGGAGCACGACACTCCGTAGTTTTGTGTCCGGCTTTTCGCAGTTGTAGCAATTTTCACTGAACCGCTTTTTGCTTGGGTTGTATTTCGGTCCAGAAGCCTTCTTCCTCTTTTTGTTCTCTTTAACAATATTTGCTCCCATTATTGTTGAGCTTCCACGGCCTCTCTTTTCAGCAGCTTTGTTGTCCTCTTCGATTCTCAACCGAACAATGAGATATTCAAGGGACATCTCCTTGCATTTGTGTTTCAAGTAGTTTTTGAAGTCCTTCCACAAAGGAGGCAACTTCTCAATCATCGCTGCTACTTGGAATGCTTCATTGATGACAAGACCTTCAATGAAATTTCTGTTAGTAAAAATACTAAGATTACTACTTTCAACATCAGTATTAATTTGATTTATACCTTCAGCAAGGAGATCGTGAATAATCACTTGCAATTCTTGGACTTGGGTAATAACAGACTTGCTATCTACCATTTTGTAGTCCAAAAACTTTGCAGCAACGAACTTCTTCAACCCGACATCTTCGGTTTTGTATTTCTTTTCAAGCGTAGTCCACAATTCTTTTGACGTTTTCATGCCACTGTAGACGTTATACAAAGCATCCTCCACCTGCTTAGAATATAATTCTTGCACAAAAAATCTGAATGCTTCGACGCCTCAATCACGGGAAAGCGTTCAGTTTCTGGAGTTTCATCGGGCAGCACAGGAACATCTTCATAGATGAACTTCTGGAGACTTAGAGTAGTCAAATGGAAGAACATCTTTTGCTGCCAGCACTTGAAATCAATCACGGAAAATTTTTCGGGTTTCTCCGCCGGTGCCAATGCTGCCAGTGTTGTTCGGCTCGTTGAGGCATTGGCAGTCACCATTGGAAGAGCTTAGTTCACATTATCATTAGTCATTTCTGTAAAAGAATGACACAAACGTTAAAATCACGTAGATTTTAATCTCCAATAGAGTACAAAACCACAAAGGTTTTACTCTCCAAAAATAGTAAGTACAAATACAGAAAATATATTAAATTCCTTAAGCTTGTTAGTAATCTGTATTTGTAAAACAATTCTGGAGAAAATAAAATAACATAAACAGAAATGTAAACGAAATAACAAAAACCAATTTGAGCCCACAGAATTCACAGTGTTTCCTTAAGGAATTTAATCCCCTCCTAGTACCCAAGGTTATGGATTATTTCCTCCCAGGATAGAACGAATTATACACTGGTGTAGTGGTACTTCAAACCCCAGTGTTTCAGCGAATACAAAGTTTGGTAGCAAATCACACTTACTATTGCTTTCTTTGAAGTTAAAATATGCAGAAGAAAGGAGAAGAACTCAGAAAATTCGTATGGAAATTCTGAGCAGAATAGTCTTGTATTTATAGCCAAAGTTGGGCTGAAATCTGAAGAGGTGCAACTCTTTAGAATGGCTGTTTTTGCAAAACGGCCACATCATAAATGCCATAACATAAATAGCTATTTACTCAACAATAAAGAGGAAAAATTGAAGGGTAGTTAATTTTCTGTTACAAAAACAGAAAACTGAAAATTGGATAACTGAATTGGAATTAATATTAATATTTATTTTAATATTAATATTCTGTTATTAAAATAATTTAATAATATTTCTGTTAATATTTACTATTAACAAACAAATTTGGTCCAAAAATTAATCAATCGATCCGAAGCCGAAGCCGAGCCGAGCGACGACGACGACGGCGCGAGGCTAGCCTTCTTTTCAACTCTTTATAAGCTAGAAGAAGAGCAATTACTTATATACCCATCAAAAACCTTTTCCTCTTCCAATATGGGACAATGTTCCTTCATCAAGGGGGGAAACTTAAAATTTCACTTAAAATTTTCATTTTCCTCCATTTCCCATTTACCCCATTTTAAGCATTAATAGCTTAAAAACCCAACATATGTTATATATGTATTATGGTGTTGAATATGAGTAATGAGTTCATACATTCTTAATGTTTTGGAGAAGGAACAACGAATGAAAGGAAAGAGCTATAGTACTCGACATTCTCTCTCCGAATCGAACCTCTCGTTATTTTGAGAAGTTTGAATCTCGAAAAAATGTCACATAAATTGAGAGAGAAGAAGTATTATTTATTAGTCAGCTATCACTTTCTTTAACCAAGAGGTATGATCGAGATTTTTTTTTATATCATACCACCGGCTAAAAACATCAACACAATATATGGAGATAAAATTCATACTTTTAGTTGAACTCAAACCTAAATTTTCTCAACTGTCACGACACCTTAGCCCAATTTTTTAAACAATGTATTATTGGCATCTTAAATAGTTTTTAATTTAGTTAATTATGTGTCCCGAACGGCCAAACTAGTGCAGTTCAAATTTGCATAGGTCAAGATGCACAATAAGTCAAAAGGGGAAATATATCTCAAACTAATATGTCCTTGATTTTTCATTTCATAATGTCTACTTCTACAGAAAATCGCAGCCTATGGAGAGATATCCTTAAATCAACGAGGCTCATATTCAAAGCTAATTCTGGCCATTTTATTGCACTTTCAATCCTCTTCCTCTTGCCTAGACGTGGCAAACGGGGGCGGATCGGATATGAGACGGGTCAAAACGGGTAATGAAAAAACGGATAATTTATCCTTCTTCCCCCTTCTCTCAACTTTTATCGTTTCACATACCATATTCATTTCAATCACTCTCCTTTTTGCGCTAGTTTTGGTGTTTACAGTCCAAATTCTTCATGCTCTTGGATTAACTGAACTCAAATACGACTCATACCGACTCTAATATGGCTGTAGGTCAACTGGTCATTAGCTTATTATGTGATATCAGGAATTGAATCCAAATGGGGTTACGAAACAGAAAGGAGCAGTGCCTATTTCTTTTACCAGTATAAGAGTAAATTCATAAAACTATCTTTTGTTATATTGAAATAGTTGAACTTTACTCATTATAACATTAAATCATAAAACTTTACTCACTATTCAATAAAACTACAAGACTGTTCTTATGTCTCATTAAAATAACTGAACTTTATCTAAATAAAAACAAAATTGCCAAGCTTTATCTAGAGTTTACCTACTATAACGATAAAAGTTAGGCAAACAACGTGACTTTACTTACTTTGTATATGTATTGCAAGGATTTGAATGGTGAAAAATTGCCCTTGGAGAGATAAGAGATGTTTGCCGGCAAGTATATATCTCTGCCCTTAGATGATGAGAAGAATCAGTTGTTGTGGAACTTGTTTAATCTCTGTATAAAATTTGGTTGGTTTTCATGAAAAGATTGATTTTGTGCTACTTAGTATTTATTGCGTAGACTAGTACAAATAAGCAAAGAGGAAATGCAGGAATGTTTAATTAGTGAATCCTCCTAAATTATTCGGATTAAGAAATGCAGGAATGTTTAATTACTTCGCCCTTATAGCTTTGGATACTTCATTCGGATTGGTTCCTGTAAATTCTTGGGGTTCATAGTCTCGCAAAGAGGGATCGAGGTGAATCCCGATAAAACCAAAGCTATTGAGGCCATCCCGGACCAATTGACAAGTGTGAAGAAGTACATAGACTGATTGGCAGGTGGCGGCTCTCAGAAGATTCATTTCAAGGTCCTCGAAAAACTGTTGTCACTTCTTTTCGATTCTCAAAAAGAAGAACGACTTCGTATGGACTCCGAAATGCAACATGCACTGAAAGACCTGAAAAGGTACCTGTCGAGCCCTTCGTTACTGTCAAAACCGGGGGAAGGCGAGCAGCTGTTGATCTATCTAGCGGTCTCAGAAGTAGCGGTAAGTGTCATTTTGGTCCGAGAGGAACAAGGTACGCAATTTTCTATTTATTACATAAGGAGCGGAGACCCGTTATCCGCACCTAGAAGAGCTGGACTCAGCTCTCGTAGTTGGCTCTCGAAAGCTTAGGCCTTACTTTCAATGTCACCCGCTAGTCGTTGTGACAACCTTTCCATTAAGGAATATCCTTCACAAACCTGCATTGTCAGGTCATTTGGCTAAATTGGCAGTAGAAGTTAGCAAGCTCAACATTGAGTACAAACCCAGGACTGCAATCAAGTCACAAATTTTAGCCGGCTTCGTGGATGACTTCAATCTGGGGTCAATGCCTCTGGCTGCTAAGGAAGCAGTGTTGGTGTCACGACCCAAAAATCCCTCCGAAGTAGTCGTGATGGCACCTAGTCTCTAAACTAGGTAAGCCTAATATTAACTGAAATTACATTGATATTTACTAACTTTAAATTAAATTACTCTGAAAAAATTACAATTCCCAAAACCGGTGGTACAAGTCATAAGCTTTTCTAAGAGTAGTTATACAAAATAAATACGTCACTGTTCCGAAACAAAAGGAACCAATGAAAATAAGTACAACTGAAGGTGACTCCGAGGCCTGCGAATGAAGTAGCAGGTTTACCTTGAATCTCCGCTGCGACGATCCGCACAGCTACTATCGACCAAATACCTGGATCTGTACACAAAAATGTACAGAAGTGTAGTATGAGCACACCACAACGGTTCCCAGTAAGTATCAAGACTAACCTCGGTGGAGTAGTGACGAGGAACAGTCAAGGCACCTACTGGTCAAATAAACTGAACAGGATATAACGATAAACTATCGAGATACGATAACAAGGTAATATCAGCAATAGGGAGAAACTCAAACCACAAATAGTAGAAACAATAAAGGAAAACACGGATGAAAACGAAGATAACTAAGTAAATTAACACCAACATAGCTGGGACACAGACAAGTAAAATGTACTCAAATAATAAAGGCGATGTCAACTCAATAAATCATATCATTTCTGATGCACAATTCCAGCCATCTCAAATTCGATGTCTCATATCATAACCTCAATTACCAAACCTTTAGCACACCCGTCACCTCGTACCCACATATTTATATCTCACTTTGCGCAACGACGTTCTCATGTTACTCAGTACATAGGGTCCATAACCAATGCAATTAAGATGTTTAAGGAGTCTCATTTACATAACATAAAGTAGAGTACAGTTTCTAAACCAACTAGGAACTCAACAAGAAAAGATGAAGTTATTATTAGAAATCATTTGAATAAAAAAAAGTACCATTTTCAATTAAAATACAACGTCGAATGATTTATTACCTTTAACGTGGGATTTAATAAATTAACTTAGTAGAAATTCCTTTTTAAGTAAAATACAACCTCAAACCGTTTAAGGAAATTTAATTGAGAAACTAATTGAGTAAAAAATGTAACAATTATTGAAATTTGAAGTATTGAAATATATGTATAAAATATGGTGAGGTATTGTAAACATTATGGATTCCAACACAAAGGATCACAACAGTAAAGGAATCTAAACAGTTAAAACACTTGAATTGATAACAACAAATACAACGGAGAAAAAAAAATCACAGAAGGAGTACAGCTCAATGCAGAGATAACAACTAGGGATCTCCCAGTATACCGTCCTGTAGTCCCAAATATAAATATCCAGTGGATCTCCCGGGTGTCGTCCCGTAGTCCAACTCATAGTGCGCGGGGATCTCCCGGAATACCGATCCGTAGTCCCAAATGTAAATACACAGTACTTGGGGAATCTACCGGGTGCAGTCCTGTAGTTCCAATATAAAAGTGCAGGGGGATCTCCCGGAATACCGAACCGTAGTCCCAAAGTAAACATGCAGGGGGATCTCCGGGGATACCGTCCCGTAGTCCCAAAGTAAACATTGCAGGGGGATCTCCCGGGATACCGTCCCGTAGTCCCAAAATAAACACACAGTAGCAACACGAAGAATACTCAAAAACAATCCAACAACCCAATCACAAGGAATTCCACCACCAAGAGTATGAATACACGGCAACAAGAGAATCACAGAAAAATCAAGAAGCGCAATAATCTTAACAAAACAACAAGGCATATCATGCATGTGATAACTACACCGGCAACCACAACAATNTTCCAACCGTTACGGTTGGAAAGTAAAAACTCATGATAAGAGTTTCTATTTTACCTTATCTGTATATAAATATTTTCTTTGTTCTAACTTTTATCCTTCTTTTTATCAGGATTTGCTATTCGAGGAGTCACCGCAGAGGCAATCATAGCTTCTCGTGACTCTTTGAGTACTCGTACCTCTTCAGCCCAAGATATATTCTTGGGTTCTTCAAAAAGAAAAGCTACTGAGGAAGAAGATTCAGAGGAAGAAGATGAGGGTTCCCTGGTGATGAGACCACGAGCCCGGAGACGTATCGTCTCTGATGACGAGGCTAAAGTCTCCCCTCATCTGCCTCTTTCCGGGCCTGTTGTTACTCCAGTTATCATTCCTGATGATGACATCTCTCCTCACGACACTCGTGAGTCTATCGATCAATTTTTTGTTAGTGGTTTTAGGTAGTGGAAACTTAGGACCTGTCTAGACGAGCTTCCCTTATCTTCCTTTTCATCTCCCGGACCTGTGATTGCTTCTTTACCTTCATCAACTGTTGCTTCTTTTCCTTCTTCCACCGTTCCTCCTTTGGCAATTCCGTCCACCTTATTGTTCACCATATGGAGGTGGGCTCTTCAAGTAGGAGTGCTGCTATGAGGAGCGTAACCATTGAGGTTCTTGCTAACAACAGCCTCTTGAGAAAGTCCGGTCAAGCTGATATTTGGCTCGAGCCTTTGATTGGCCCCATCGA
>NW_017673214.1:145015-145957 GCF_001879085.1 Nicotiana attenuata
TATCTGTTATAGACGTCATTCCACGTCGTTGCTGGAAATTCTCGGAGGCTTTCCTTGAGTCGCCTCGTAGCTTCTGAACTGTTCTCATTCAAGTTGCTTGTGAAGGCTATGGCTGCCCAGTTGTTAGGTACACCTGGCAATGTCATTCTTTCACGTTGAAATCTATCCACGAATTCTCTAAGCAATTCTGAGTCTCCTTGCTTGATCTTGAAGATATCATCCATTCTTTTTTCAACTTTTTGAGCTCCCGATTGTGCTTTGATAAAAGAATCTGCAAGCTCAGCAAAAGAATTTATAGAATTTTCGGGTAAAAGAGAATACCATGTTAACGCTCCTTTAGTGAGTGTTTCACCAAATTTTTTGACTAAGACTGATTCAATCTCCTGCTTAGTCAGGTCGTTGCCCTTTACGCCTCTTGTAAATGCAGTAACGTGGTCTCGTGGGTCTGTTGTTCCATCGTACTTTGGTATATCAGGCATTTTGAACTTTTTTGGAATTGGGAGAGGAGCAGCACTTGGCTTCCAAGGCTGTTGAGAATACTTATCCATATCTACCTCTTTGCTCACGGGCGGCACCCCAGGTATCTACTCTATGCGGTCACTTTGCTCCTTGAGCTGTTTCTGCAATGTTAGTACTAAATTCTGTAAATTAGAATTACCTGGTTCTCCCTCCTGTGACTCGCTGGGGGTTTCCCCACTACCTGAATTAACGAGTCCGGAACGAGGGTTCTCTAGAGTGTTGTTATTTGGCGTGGGTATAGGTGGTGCAGCAGGTAATTGGCTAACAAAAGCCTGAAGAGCTTTATTGACTTGAGAGGCAATAAGTTTTTGTAAAGCCTCGTCCATAGTTTCAACATTTTCGAATTGAGCTTGTCCATCTGTATGAGACCCCTCAGGAGTGCCTTCACGAGACCGTCGTGGAGACCTTGGGGAGAGGACTAAT
>NW_017673215.1:0-3668 GCF_001879085.1 Nicotiana attenuata
TAACCCGTAGTCCCAAAGTAATGTGACAGGGGATGTCCCAAAGTAAATGTGTAGGGGGATCTCCCGGGAATCTAACCCGTAGTCCCAAAGTATACAAACAAAAAGGGATCTCCCGGGAATCTAACCCGTAGTCCCAAAGTAAATGTGCGGGGGGATCTCCCGGGAATCTAACCCGTAGTCCCAAAGTAAACAAACAACGGGGGAGCTACCGGAATCCCGCATCCGTAGCCCCAATATAAATGCGCAACCAAAATCAGAGTATATTCAGAAA
Organism: Nicotiana attenuata; assembly: GCF_001879085.1. Classification (NCBI taxonomy): domain Eukaryota; kingdom Viridiplantae; phylum Streptophyta; class Magnoliopsida; order Solanales; family Solanaceae; genus Nicotiana; species Nicotiana attenuata. The sequence goes on from NW_017673215.1 coordinate 272, forward strand.
TTGAAGTACAACAACACAATGCAACATATAATTCTGGCCTAACATGCTCCACGTAATTAAAATTAAGGAAAATTAAGCAAATAGGCAATTTGGTTCAACTAAACATGCTTTTCTATACTAGCACAGGCTATAATAGCAAGTAGAATAAAGCAATTACAAAAGAAAATTAGCTCAAGTACGCGCTCGTCACCTCACGTACAAGGCATCAATTACCAAATATCACATCCTAAGGGACAAAGTCCCCCACACAAGGTTAGACAAGCCACTTACCTCGAACAAGTGCAAGTCAACCTGAAACCACGCTCTTGCCACGAGTATCTGACTCCAAATGGCTCAAATCTATTCAATTAAATTGCATATTGTAAATAATAATTCAAGTAATTGATTCTACAATTAAATTCTAAGCTAATACGCGAATTGTGTAAAATGACCAAAATGCCCCTCGGGCCCACATCTCGGAATCGGATAAATTTTACATTTTCAGAACCCTCGTACTCTCACAAGTCTATCCATATAAAAATCTCTCAAATCGGATGTCAAATACCCACTCAAAACTCAACAATTTAGTCTAAGGATTTTGACCCATTTTTCATTCAAAAATCCGAAAATACGAAGGAAATCATGATTAGATTAGTAGGTATTAAGCATAAGAGAGTAGAGAATCGTTACCCAACTGTTGCTCGCGAAAACCCCTCGAAATTTCTCCCAAAACCGACCTCTAGAAGTCAAAAATGGAAAATGGGAACGAAGTCCCATTTTTAGAACTTAAGTTCTCTGCCCAGGCCCTTTTTTTTCGCTTCTGCGGAAAATTTTCCGCTTCCACGGAAAATTTCGCTTCCGCGGATATCTTCCGCTTCTGCAGTACCGCTTCCACGGCAAAATTTCCGCTTTTGCGGTCCCGCTTTTGCGGCAATTTTCCGCTTCTGCGGTTATGACAGCAACCAGCACTTTCTCGACACGGAAATGAGCATTACTCCATCATACGATGTCCAAATTCGACGATTCTTTTTGATATGGCTCCGAAATTACGATACGGATCTAATGATTCAATAAAAACTTAATTTGGAGCTCATTTACTTAATATGGTACCCGTTTAGGTCCAAAGATACGGCGTTGAAACATCAAATAAGAGCGCAATACAACCCGAAACACACCCGAGGCCCCCGGGACCTCAACCAAAAGTACCAATGCATCTTAAAACATTATTCAAACTTGTTCCAATCCTCAAAACACCTCAAACAACGCCAAAACCATCAAATTACATCGAATTCAAGCCTAAGTTCCTCTAAAACTTCCAAAACACGCATTCGATCAAAAATCCAACCAAAACACATCCGAATGACCTGAAATTTTGTACACATATCCCAAATCACCTAACGAAGCTACAGCAACTCTTGAAATTCCGTTCCGACCCTCGGATCAAAATCTCACCTATCAACCGGAAATCGCCAAAATACTAACTTCGCCAATTCAAGCCTAAATTAGCTACGGGCTTCTAAAATTCATTCTGAACATGCTCCCAACCTCGAAATCACCTAACGGAGCTAACGGAACCATTGGATTTTCATTCCGAGGCAGTCATCACACTATTCCAACTACGGACCATTTTCCAACACTTAAGCTCTCATTTAGGGACTAAGTGTCCCAAAACTCTCCAAAACTCAATACCGAACGTCCCGGCAAACAAAAATAGCGGTAATGAACTTAGGGGAAACAGTTAATAGGGGATCGGGGCGTAAATTTCAAAAACGACCGGCCGGGTCGTTACACATGATTTCTATATGAATATAGTAGTCTTATGATCATGATTTCTATATGAAAAATGGATATACAGAATTCAAAAGGACCTATAGGCATGATTTCTATATGCATATGCAGAATTCAAAATACCTATAGACATGGTATCTACCCTTTTTGCATACATAGTTACCCGCCCTTTTTCACTAACAATCCCCAAGAGATTATTACAAATTATTACAGCCCGGAATAAGGTAAAAATACATCAGAAAACAAATAAATAAAAGTACAACCAAGGAGAGCCTGATTCAGACTTCATGTCTGAAATATGAGGTAAACTAACTCCAAGAGATCATGATCCAAAGCCTTTCTCCCATTAAAGTGTGTCAAAGTTCCCTAAGAGCCTCAATGGGACTCCGAGCAATGCTCACACCCAAATGTATTATTAGAACAGGGACAAGTGCAGTGTGGAAGGGCCAGCCCTCAAGTGTCCAAGTTCAGAGGGAACTCAAAGGGTCCTAAGGCAAGGCTCACAAGAGGCGGGCAGAACTTAAAGACTAAGAAAGTGTGCAAGTGCAGAACAAAATGTTGAAAGGGGAAAAGGAGAGGGAAACAACTACAATTAAGCACACATAAGGGGTTTAGGGGAATAGGGAGGTTGTAAAGAGCCTATTGCTTAGGCAAGGGCAGACTTTAGGCATGCCCAACAATGGAGAGTGCTAGCACACCTATAAGCCTGTCAGAACACATACTATTAGAGGCTAGGATCCCAGGGGATCAAGTTTGATTCATGGACAATAACTTGCAGTATTGCCATGCCCCAAACCATAGCTTAAACATATTAGGGGGGCAGGGGTTCGGGATTCATAATAGAACAGGAAGAAAGAGATCAGTATGCTAGAGTAAGTGTTGAACTATACAGAAGCAGTAAGCAGACAGGGATACAAAAGCAGTAAATAAATACATTGTTGTGGTGCTAAAAACCATAAATCGGGACATACCAGTTTCAAAGAAGCAAATAGAGAGAAAGCAAGCAACAGGTCTTGTAAACAGGCCACAGTACAAGTAACAAGAGAGAATACTTTTGAGTGTAAGTGTAAGTTCAGAAAGACTACGAGTGATGGATGTCTTTGTGTTAATGAAAGAGTCATGTATTTATAGTGTGAAAAACAGGCAGAAATAAGGTAAGAAAAATAATTATGGAATTGGGTATCAATCAAAACAATTAGTACAAGACTTCCTTTAATTAGGGAATTCAGACTTAAACGGTAATGAGCAAATATTATTTAAGGAAAGAGATCAAATAAGTACCTTGTGTAAAGTAGGCAATTGGGGGTAAATACATAGGAGTTTATTTAGGGGAAGAGTTTTGAAATACACGGTCAAAACAAATTAAAGTAAGAATCAATTAGTACACAATAAATCAAAGGAGTCCGAGATTGTAATTATTGGTCCATGAATAACCAAGTCAGAAAGGCTAGGGAAAGTTTTCGACTCAAACCAAGTAACAGGAAAATCAGCAAACAAGGAAAGAAATCAATCAGACCTACACAAAGGGAGTCTGAAATTAATCAAAATTTGAAAGCCATTTTAGAGGGAAGTTCAGCACATATAAAGAGCACACAAGTATGCTAGGCTGAATTTAGGACAAAGAAAGACG
>NW_017673215.1:4703-8835 GCF_001879085.1 Nicotiana attenuata
TGAAAAGAATGAAGAAATCCCGTCACTGGTTCTGTTTTTAGGCTTTAAAATAACTGGGCACTTTCGGTCTATGCGATCGCGGGGCAATTGATGCGATCGCATAGAGGAGTGGAAGCTTGGCTTTCGCGATCGCAGAACAATTCATGCGTTCGCGTAGAAGAAGGGAAGCCAGGACTTTTGGGTGAAGTGTAAAGCTGTGCGATCGCATTGAAGAGACTGGTCAGACTATGCGATCGCGTGACAACTTATGCGATCGCGTTGAAGAAATTTGGAAATGCCTGGAGAAGACCCTATGCGATCGCAGGAATGGAATCGCGATCGCAGAGAACAAATTCTCTGAACACCAGAAGCAGAACTTCTGCAACAACTCTAAGGCCAAAAACACCCCGAACCACCTCCAATTCACTCCCGAGCCCTCGGGGCTCCTAACCAATCACACACACTAACTCAGTAACGTCCTACGAACTTACTCGAGCGATCAAATCGCCAAAATAACATCAAAGTCATTGAATCAAGCCTCAAAATCATCATTTTCATTTCAAACTTCATAAACTTCTAACTTTAGATATTTAGGTCCGAAACACGTCAAACGACGTCCAATTTCGACCAAACTTCACAGAAAGCGCTTAAACAATATATAAGACTTGTCCACCGTATGAATATATCAGAAAGATCTCCCAGGATACCGTTCCGTAGTCCACCGTATGAATATATCTGAAGGATCTCCCGGGATACCGTCCCGTAGTCCATTTTATCAATCTGTCCGAGGAGCTCTCGGGATACTGTCCCGTAGTCCACCGTATGAATATATCTGAAGGATCTCCCGGGGTACCGTACCGTAGTCCAACTATCAATATGCTGGGGGATCTCCCGGGAATCTAACCCGTAGTCCCAAAGTAAATATGCAGGGGGATCTCCCGGGAATCTAACCCGTAGTCCCAAAGTAAATGTGCAGGGGGATCTCCCTGGAATCTAACCCATAGTCCCAAAGTAAATGTGCAGGGGGATCTCCCGGGAATCTAACCCGTAGTCCCAAAGTAAACAAACAAAGGGGGATCTCCCGGGAATCTAACCCGTAGTCCCAAAGTAAATGTGCAGGGGGATCTCCCGGTAATCTAACCCGTAGTCCCAAAGTAAACAAACAAAGGGGGAGCTACCGGAATCCCGCATCCGTAGCCCCAATGTAAATGCGCAACCAAAATCAGAGATTATTCAGAAATTGAAGTACAACAATACAATGCAACATATAATTCTGGCCTAACATGCTCCACGTAATTACAATTAAGGCAAATTAAGCAAATAGGCAATTTGGTTCAACTAAATATGCTTTTCTATACTAGCACAGGCTATAATAGCAAGTAGAATAAAGCAATTACAAAAGAAACTCAGTTCATGTATTTTAAGTAAAAATTCGGGTTTTCAACAATTAGCTCAAGTACGCGCTCGTCACCTCACGTACAAGGTATCAATTACCAAATATCACATCCTAAGGGACAAAGTCCCCCACACAAGGTTAGACAAGCCACTTAGCTCGAACAAGTGCCAGTCAACCTGAAACCACGCCCTTGCCACGAGTATCTGATTCCAAATGGCTCAAATCTATTCAATTAAATTGCATATTGTAAATAATAATTCAAGTAATTGATTCTACAATTAAATTCTAAGCTAATACGCGAAATTGTGTAAAATGACCAAAATGCCCCTCGGGCTCACATCTCGGAATCGGATAAATTTTACATTATCAGAACCCTTGTACTCTCACGAGTCTACCCATATAAAAATCTCTCAAATCGGATGTCAAATACCCACCAAAACTCAACAATTTAGTCTAAGGATTTTGACCCATTTTTCATTCAAAAATCCGAAAATACGAAGGAAATCATGATTAGATTAGTAGGTATTAAGCATAAGAGAGTAGAGAATCGTTACCCAATCGTTGCTCGCGAAAACCCCTCGAAATTTCTCCCAAAACCGACCTCTAGAAGTCAAAAATGGAAAATGGGAACGAAGTCCCATTTTCAGAACTTAAGTTCTCTGCCCAGGCCCTTTTTTTTTCGCTTCTGCGGAAAATTTTCCGCTTCCACGGAAAATTTCGCTTCCGCGGATATTTTCCGCTTCTGCGGTACCGCTTCCGCGGCAAAATTTCCGCTTTTTCGGTCCCGCTTTTGCGGCAATTTTCCGCTTCTGCGGTTATGACAGCAACCAGCACTTTCTCGACACGGGAATGAGCATAACTCCCTCATACGATGTCCAAATTCGACGATTCTTTTTGCTATGGCTCCGAAATTACGATATGAATCAAATGGTTTAATAAAAACTTAGTTTGGAGCTCATTTACTTAATATGGTATCCCTTTAGGTCCAAAGATACGGCGTTGAAACATCAAATAAGAGCGCAATACAACCCGAAACACACCCGAGGCCCCCGGGACCTCAACCAAAAGCACCAATGCATCTTAAAACATTATTCAAACTTGTTCCAATCCTCAAAACACCTCAAACAACGCCAAAACCATCAAATTACATCGAATTCAAGCCTAAGTTCCTCTAAAACTTCCAAAACACGCATTCGATCAAAAACCCAACCAAAACACATCCAAATGACCTAAAATTTTGCACACATATCCCAAATCACCTAACGAAGCAACTCTCGGAATTCCGTTCCGACCCTCGGATCAAAATCTCACCTATCAACCGGAAATCTCCAAAATACTAACTTCGCCAATTCAAGCCTAAATTAGCTACGGACTTCTAAAATTCATTCCGAACATGCTCCCAACCTCGAAATTACCTAACGGAGCTAACGTAACCATCGGATTTTCATTCCGAGGCCGTTTCACACTTTTCCAACTACGGACCATTTTCCAACACTTATGCTCTCATTTAGGGACTAAGTGTCCCAAAACTCTCCAAAACTCAACACCGAACGTCCCGGCAAACCAAAATAGTGGAAATGAACTTAGGGGAAACGGTTAGTAGGGAATCGGGGCGTAAATTTCAAAAACGACCGGCCGGGTCGTTACATCCTCTCACACTTAAACTGTCACGACCCGGATTTTTCCCACCATCGGGCGTCGTGATGGCGCCTACTAACGGAGCTAGGCCAGCCATACACTAAACATTTGCTATTCAACCTCAACAACATAATATACTAACAACCGTTAAAGAAATGCGGAAGACTTTAAGTTTAACAAAAGATATAAAAATGCGGAAGTTTGAAACACATCCCTACCCAAAATCTGGTGTCACTAGCTCACGGACTACTATAGAATACTACAACAAGTCTGAATGAAAGAAATACACATGTCTGTTTCGGTACAATGAAAACAAACTGAAATAAGGAAAGGGACTTCGGCCTGCGAACGCCAGCTAGGCTACCTTGAGAGTCCCTGGACTGAAGATAGCTCCCGGATAAGAATCCTACTGCTGCTGTCCAAAAGCTGCACCTGGATCTGTGCACAAAGAAATGCACAGAGTGTAGCATCAGCACAACCGACCCCATGTGCTGGTAAGTGCCTGGCCTAACCTCGGCGAAGTAGTGACGAGGCTAGACAGGACAACCAAACCAACCTGTACAATTTTTATATACAAATATGCAATAAAAGGAAAGAAAATACCGAAACTAAACAGTTAAAAGGGAGGGAAACATGCTATGGGGAGAGTACAAATTGGATATAAAGTTCATCAGCGTAATTAAGAAACATGGCACAACAATAATTATCAAGGAATAAGAAATTCAATAGTTGCACGGCATCACCCATCGTGCTTTTACTCTCAATCTCACCCAAAGCAATCAAATAAAATGCACGGCATCACCCTTCGTGCTTTCCCTCACGTAGCTCTCATCTCAAGGCACGGAATGACCCTTTCGTGCAAATATAATCAAATCAGAGCACGGAATGGACCTTCGTGCATAAATAGTCAAAACATAGCACGGAATGACCCTTCGTGCAATTATAATCAAGAATAGCACGGAATGACCCTTCGTGCAATTTCACTCTTCCTCACCCAAACAACAGTCACAACCAAACGGGCAAGAGGAATAAACAAGTAATATGAACTATCCCGGCAAGGGAATAACACAAATAACAACCAAGTCCCAACAAGGGAACAATAACAATATCTTTCACAAC
>NW_017673215.1:16523-50742 GCF_001879085.1 Nicotiana attenuata
AGGGTTAGGGGGTCTACGTTAGGGTTTAAAGAGGTGGGATGAATGGGAGCCGTTGATCTCTCAAGATCAACGGCTGTGATTAAAGGTAAACGGGGCGGGTCGTATAAAAATGGGCACCGACCTGGTTTTAATAAGGGGTTGTTTGGTTTGGGTTCAGGCACTATTGGGCTGGTGTAAAGGTGTTGGGCTTGTGTATTGGGTAGTTTTAGGTCCGAAAATAGGAGTAAATTAGGCCTAGTTTTTGAATACCCAACATTTAATAAATAATTAATTTATAAAAGTGATTAATAAATATCAAAAATATCACTTATGCATGAAAATGATTTAAAATAATTGCTTGACATTATAAAAATATAAAAGGTTCTTTTTTTGTGTTAAATAATATAATTATGCATATATATGGGCTATTATTGCAAAATATGCAATTTTAGCCTAAGGATGCAAAATAAGTATATATATAAAAATATTTAAAGCTTAATATGGATATAAATGATGGGAAATTAAATAATGAATCATTATAAAATTATTTTGTGATGCAATTAATAATTATTTATATAAAAAAGCAGGAATAAATTAATTAAAAGCCTTAAAAATTATAGAAAATTATGGAAAAATTCTTGGTGATGATGCGCTATTTTGAAGGTATATATTTGTATTTGAGAAATATGAGGGAAAAATTAGGTATCAACAGATGCTCCTCTTTACCCGGAAAGGATGAAAGAGTTGTCGGGTAAAGAAATGATGATCGATTTTAACCGAATTGGGTGTTTTTGAAAAATATAGGCCACACCCTGGTCTCTGAGCTGCCTACATATTCCTGGATTTATAGGAATCAGGCCGTGTGTAGTTCTGGACCCAACGGTGAACGAAACCGATGGAATTGTTATAGGAGTAGTCGTATGTTTCGGAAAGGGTTCTTTTGGGAAGGATAGTATCGGATGGATTTATGCGGAGTTATGAATGTGAATTTGAAGCGTATAAGGATGTATTACAGGGAAGATACCTAAACGGTCATAGAGTAAGGGCGAGTAATTGATGGGAGTCGGTTACGTTTGAAATAGTAGTCGGGTGTGAATGGTATGAGCGGAAACCGGAGCGAAGGTTGCACCTGTTTGAAGAACGGTTAACTTCTGAATTACCTGCAAAACTTAAAACACAATGCGTGCAAATATATATGGATTATTGCGAGAATTTAAACATTATGCAGATTCCCTTTGGACCATGAAGGTTGTCTTTGGACAGTGAGGATGACGTCTTTAGACTATGACGTCCCGGGCCATGAGTCATGAGATAAAGGATTTGCAGGCCATGAAATGGTGTTCTCGGTCCATGAGAATGGTGCCTCCGAACCATGACGCCTTTGAATAATGATGTGCGATATTGAGAGATCCTCAAGCCATGACATGGTGTCTTCAGGCTAAGAGGATGATGCCTTCGGACTATGACGCCTTTGGACAGAGACATGGTGATGCATATGAGCAAAACAAGACAGAGCTTAGTCTTGTATAGGATCGGGATAGAGCTTAGCCCCGGAAAAGGAAAAATAATGCTAGGTTTTAGATAGGGTAACGTTCGGTCTTAGACAAGGAAAGGCAGAGCATAGCCTTATGCAGATGGGGAGGCAATGCTTGGCCTCATGCAAAGAGGAGGAGACAATGCTTAGTCTCGTGCAATGGAAGGCAGTGCTTAGCCTTATGCAATTGAGGAGTCAAGGCTTAGCCTCATGCAAATAGGGGAGGCAATGTTTAGTCTCGTGCGATGGGAAGGCAGAGCTTAGCCTTATGCAATTGGAGAGGCAGGGCTTAGCCTCATGCAAGATTTGAGACAGGGCTTAGTCTTATGCAAGTAGAGGGCAATGCTTAGCCTTGTGCAAATAGGGAGGCAGGGCTTGGCCTCATGCAAGAATTGATACAGGTCTTAGTCTCATGCAAATAGAAGGCAATGCTTAGCCTTATGCGAATAGGGAGGCAGGGCTTAGCCTCATGCAAATAGGGGAGACAATGCTTAGTCTCATGCAATGGAAGGCAGTGCTTAGCCTTATGCAAATAGGGAGGCAGGGCTTAGCCTCATGCAAGAATTGAGACAGGGCTTAGTCTCATGCAAATAGTAGGCAATGCTTAGCCTTATGCGAATAGGGAGGCAGGGCTTAGCCTCATGCAAGATTTGAGACAGGGCTTAGTCTCATGCAAATAGAAGGCAATGCTTAGCCTTATGTGAATAGGGAGGCAGGGCTTAGCCTTATGCAAATAGGGGAGACAATGCTTAGTCTCATGCAATGGAAGGCAGTGCTTAGCCTTATGCAAATAGGGAGGCAGGGCTTAGCCTCATGCAAAAATTGAGACTGGGCTTAGTCTCATGCAAATAGAAGGCAATTCTTAGCCTTATGCGAATAGGGAGGCAGGGCTTAGCCTCATGCAAGATTTGAGACATGGCTTAGTCTCATGCAAAGAGAAGGCAGTGCTTAGCCTTATGCGAATAGGGAGGCAGGGCTTAGTCTCATGCAAGATTTGAGACCGGGCTTAGTCTCATGCAATGGGCAAATAGCAAATAGGAGCAGAATATTTCTTAGTTGGAGATATATTTGCGCTTGGTGGTCTGGTTGTTATGAAGGTAATGATTTTGAGGCACATGTACTTGTGGCTATTCCTTATTCCTGCACTTAAAGAAAAATCGTGAGTTTTGCGGGGGAGGTTGGTTCATGTCTTTTTTTTGCTTTGCTTTGCTCTGGAGATCCTGTTCGAGTTACCCCGGGTAACACCTGGCTGCCATAGAAATAAAGTTTTCGAAAAATATGCACTTATTTGATGAAATAGAGTTATTTTAGAAAACATAGTGGTATATAATATCAAGTAAATTAGATGAAGTAATGACTGCGACAGTTTTAGAGACATTGTGGCTTCTTTGCATTAGAATTTTGAGGGTCCTCCTCAAAATTCTGTCCCGGTTTAGTAAGTGATTCTTCGGTCGTTCTGCATGTAACGAAGTTTGTTGGACCTGCTCTAGAATTTTGAGAATCCTTCTCAAAATTCTACTCTAGTTACTTAATCGATTTTCTGACTGTCTTACATATGATGACGTTGGCTGGACTTGCTCCGGAATTTTGAGGGTCCTCCTCAAAATTCTGCCCTAGTTTTTGGTTCTGGGAAAATGAAGATTTTATTAAGATGTGACCGAACCCACAGGGCTGCCTACGTATCCCCTCTTAAAACGGTAATCAGGTCAAGCGTAGTTCAGTTACATCAGATGAAGAAATGTAAACAATCTAAACATAGTGTCTCTTGACTGCGTCTGAATTGATAGGTTTTGGCCAGACTTCTCCGTCCATCTTTGCAAGTATGAGCGCTCCTCCTGTTAGTACCCTGTGAACCATGTAAGGACCTTGCCAGTAAGGTGAAAATTTCCCTTTGGCTTCATCTTGATGCAGGAAGATTCACTTCAGCACCAGCTTCCCTGGTGTGAATTGTCTTGGTTTGACCCTTTTGTTGAAAGCTCTAGACATTCTGTTCTGATAAAGCTGACCATGACACACTGCATTCATCTTTTTTCCATCTATGAGGGCTAATTGCTCATAGTGGCTCCTTATCCATTCTGTATCACTGAGTTCGGCTTCTTGTATGATCCTCAAAGAAGGAATTTCAACCTCGGCGGAAATGACAGCTTCGGTACCATAAACTAGCAAATAGGGAGTTGCCCCAGTTGATGTGTGGATTGTGGTGCGGTATCCCAATAAGGCGAATGGTAACTTCTCGTGCCATTGCTTGTGATTTTCTACCATTTTCCTTAGTATTTTCTTGATGTTCTTGTTGGCAGCTTCCACGACTCCGTTTATTTGAGGCCTGTATGCGGTGGAGTTTTTGTGCTTGATTTTGAAAGTTCACACATGGCTTTCATCAGATGACTGTTGAGATTGGCGGAATTATCAGTGATGATGGACTCGGGAACCACGAATCGACAAACAATACGATCCCTGACAAAATCTGCGACGACTTTCTTGGTTACAACTTTCTAAGATGCAACCTCTACCCATTTTTTGAAGTAATCGATGGCCACTAAAATGAACCTGTGCCCGTTTGAAGCAGTGGGTTCGATCGAACCAATGACATCCATTCCCCAAGCAGCAAAAGGCCAAGGTGCACTTGTTGCGTTGAGTTCGTTCGGTGGCACTCGTATCATATCTGCATGTATCTGGCATTGGTGGCATTTCTGGACATACCGGATGTAATCTGTTTCCATAGTCATCCAAAAATATTCAGCTCTGAGTATCTTCTTGGCTAGAACAAAACCATTCATATATGGACCGCAGGTTCCGGCATGTATTTCCTCGAGCAATTTGGAAGCTTCTTTGGCATTAACACACCTTAATAGTACTAGATCAGGTGTTCTCCTATACAAAATTCCTCCGCTTTGGAAGAAATGATTGGACAGCCTACGCAATGTGCGTTTCTGAGTATGGTTCGCCTGCTTTAGGTATTCTCCTTTTGCCAAATATTCCCTGATGTCGTGGAACCAAGGTTTTCCATCTATTTCTTCTTCAACGTGAGCACAGTAAGCCGGTTGATTATGGATCTTCACTGAGATGGGATCGATGAAATTCTTGTCTGGATGTTGTATCATTGATGACAAGGTGGCCAGCGCGTCTGTGAACTCCTTCTGGATTCTTGGAACATGTTTGAATTCTATCTTCGTGAACCTCTTCATCAGTTCTTGCACATGATACAGGTATGGTAGTATCTTGGTGTTTTTCTAGCCCATTCTCCTTGAACTTGATGTACCAGAAGATCCGGATCACCAATTACCAACAGCTCTTGTATACGTATCGATGGCCAAATTGAGCCCCATGATGAAAGCCTCGTATTCTGCCATGTTGTTGGTGCATGGAAACCTAAGATTTGCGGATACCAGATAATGTTGACCTGTCTCTAACACCAAGACTGCTCCAATACCCACTTCTTTAAAGTTTGCAGCTCCGTCGAAAAACATCCTCCAGCCGTCGTAGGCTTCAGCAATGTCCTCTCCTACGAATGACACTTCTTCGTCAGGAAAATACATTTTTAGTGGTTTGTATTCTCCTCCTACAGGATTTTCAGCAAGATGGTCTGCCAACGTTTGTCCTTTGACTTCCTTCTGAATTACATAGATGATATCGAACTCACTCAGTAATATCTGCCACTTGGCCAACTTCCCGATAGGCATAGGCTTTTGAAAGATGTACTTTAGAGGATCCATCCTAGATATGAGGTATATGGTATAGGTACAGAAGTAATGGCTCAATTTCTGAGCTGTCCATGTCAAAGCACAGCAAGTGCGTTCTAGCAGGGAGTACCGTGCTTCATAAGGTGTGAACTTCTTACTCAAGTAATATATGGCTTGCTCCTTTCTTCCTGTCTTGTCATGTTGTCCCAAAACACAGCCGAAAGCCCCATCTAGTATGGACAAATAGAGTAGCAAAGGTCTCCCAGGTTTCGGCGGGACTAGGACTGGTGGCGTGGACAGGTATTCCTTAATTTTGTCAAAAGCCTTTTGACAATCTTCAGTCCAACTGGTCGCAGCATCCTTCTTCAGCATTTTGAAAATTGGTTCACATATCACTGTGGACTGTGCTATGAAGCGGCTGATGTAATTGAGGCGTCCCAGGAAACTCATCACGTCTTTCTTGTTCTTTGGTGGTGGCAATTCTTGGATAACTTTAACCTTTGACGGGTCCAACTCGATTCCTCGGCGGCTGACGATGAATCCTAATAATTTTCTAGCAGGAACCTCGAATGAACATTTTGCGGGGTTCAGTTTTAAATTGAACTTCCGTAGCCGGTCAAAGAACTTCCGTCAAGTNTATGCAAATAGGGAGGCAGGGCTTAGCCTCATGTAAGATTTGAGACAGGGCTTAGTCTCATGCAAAGAGAAGGCAATGCTTAGCCTTATGCAAATAGTGAGGTAGGGCTTAGCCTCATGCAAGATTTGAGACATGTCTTAGTCTCATGCAATGGGAAAATAGCAAATAGGAGCAGAATATTTCTTAGCTGGAGATTTATTTGCGCTTGGCGGTCTGGTTATTATGAAGGTAATGATTATGAGGTGCACGTACTTGTGGTTATTCCTTGTCCCTGCACCCAAAGAAAAATCGTGAGTTTTGCGGGGAGGTTGGTTATGTCTTTGTCTGCTTGTTTTGCTTTGCTTTGCTCTGGAGATCCTGTTCGAGTTACCCTGGGTTACACCTTGGCTGCCATAGAAATAAAGTTTTCGAAAAATATGCACTTATTTGATGAAATAGAGTTACTTTAGAAAACATAGTGGTATATAATATCATGTAAATTAGATGAACTAATGACTGCGACACTTTTAGAGACATTGCGACTTCTTTGTGTTAGAATTTTGAGGGTCCTCCTCAAAATTCTACCCCAGTTTAGTAAGTGATCCTTCAGCCGTTCTGCATGTAACGAAGTTTGTTGGACCTGCTCCGGAATTTTGAGAATCCTTCTCAAAATTCTGCCCCAGTTACTTAACCGATTCACTGACTGTCTTACATATGATGCGTCGGCTGGAGTTGCTCTAGAATTTTGAGGATCCTTCTCAAAATTCTGCCCCAGTTCCTATTTCTGGGAAAATCAAGATTTTATTAAGATGTGATCGAACCCACAGGGCTGCCTACGTATCCCTTCTTAAACGGGAATCAGGTCAAGCGTAGTTCAGTTACATCAGGTGAAGAAATGTAAACAATCTAAACATAGTGTCTCTTGATTGTGTCTGAATTGATAGGTTTTGGCCAAATTTATCCGTCCATTTCTGCAAGTATGAGTGTTCCTCCTGTTAGTACTCGATGAACCATGTGGGCCCTTGCCAATTGGGTGAAAATTTTCCTGTGGCTTCATCTTGATGCGGGAAAATTCGCTTCAGCACTAGCTGCTCCGGTGTGAATTGTCTTGGTTTTACCCTTTTGTTGAAAGCTCTGGTCATTCTGTTCTGATAAAGCTGACCATGACACACTGCATTCATCTTTTTTCCGTCTATGAGGGCCGATTGCTCATAGTGGTTCCTTATCCATTCTGCATCACTAAGTTCATCTTCTTGTATGATCCTTAAAGAAGGAATTTCTACCTCGGCGGGAATGACAGATTCGGTACCATAAACCAACAGATAGGGAGTTGCCCCAATTGATGTGCGGACTGTGGTACGGTATCCCAATAAGGAGAATGGTAACTTCTCGTGCCATTGCTTGTGATTCTCTACCATTTTCCTTAGTATCTTCTTGATGTTCTTGTTGGCAGCTTCCACGACTCCGTTCATTTGAGGCCTGTATGCTGTGGAGTTTTTGTGCTTGATTTTGAAAGTTTCACACATGGCTTCCATCAGATCACTGTTGAGATTGGCGGCATTATCAGTGATGATGGACTCGGGAACCCCGAATCGACAAACAATACGATCCCTGACAAAATCTTCGATGACTTTCTTGGTTACAGCTTTGTAAGATGCAGCCTCTACCCATTTTGTGAAGTAATTGATGGCCACTAAAATGGACCTGTGCCCGTTTGAAGCAGTGGGTTCGATTGGACCAGTGGCATCTATTCCCCAGGCAGCAAAAGGCCAAGGTGCACTTGTTGCGTTGATTTTGTTTGGCGGCACTCGTATCATATCTGTATGTATCTGGCATTGGTGGCATTTCTGGACATGCCGGATGCAATCTGTTTCCATAGTTATCCAAAAATATCCAGCTCTGAGTATCTTCTTGGCTAGAAGAAAACTGTTCATATGTGGACCGCAAGTCCCGGCATGTATTTCCTCGAGCAAGTTGGAAGCTTCTTTGGCGTCAACACACCTTAATAGTCCTAGATCAGGTATTCTCCTATACGAAATTCCTCCGTTTTGGAAGAAATGATTGGACAACCTACGCAATGTGCGTTTCTGAGTATGGTTCGCCTGCTCTGGGTATTCTCCTTTCACCAAATGTTCCTTGATGTCGTGGAACCATGGATTTCTGTCCGTTTCTTCTTCAACATGAGCACAATAAGCTGGCTAACTATGGATCCTTACTAGAATGGGATCGATGAAATTCTTATCCGGATGCTGTATCATGAAAGACAAGTAGCCAGTGCGTCTGCGAACTCGTTCTGGATTCTTGGAACATGTTTAAATTCTATCTTCGTGAGCCTCTTCATAAGTTCTTGCACATGATACATGTATGGTAGTATCTTGGTGTTTTTCGTAGCCCATTCTCCTTGAACCTAATGTACCAGAAGATCTGAATCACCAATTACCAGCAACTCATGTATATTTATGTCGATGGCCAAATTGAGCTCTATGATGCAAGCCTCATATTCTGCCATGTTGTTGGTACATGGAAACCTAAGCTTTGCGGATACCGGATAATGCTGACTTGTCTCTGACACCAAAACAACTCCAATACCCACTCCTTTGAAGTTTGCAGCTCCGTCGAAAAACATCTTCCAGCCGTCATAGGCTTCAATAATATCCTCTCCTACGAATGACACTTCTTCGTCAGGAAAATACGTTTTGAGTGGTTCGTATTCTCCTCCTACAGGATTTTAGGCAAGATGATCTGCCAAAGCTTGTCCCTTGACTGCCTTCTGAGTTACATAGATGATATCAAACTCACTCAACAATATTTGCTACTTGGCCAACTTCCCGGTAGGCATAGGCTTCTGAAAGATGTACTTCAGAGGATCCATACTTGATATGAGGTGTGTGGTATAAGCACAAAAGTAATGCCTCAATTTCTGAGTTGTCCATGTCCAAAGCACAGCAAGTGCATTCTAGCAGAGAGTACCGTGCTTCATAAGGTGTGAACTTCTTGCTCAAGTAATATATGGCTTGCTCCTTTCTTCCCGTCTCGTCATGTTGTCCCAAAACACAACCAAAAGCCCCATCTAGTACGGATAAATAGAGTAGCAAAGGTCTCCTAGCTCTGGCGGGACTAGGGCTGGCGGTGTGGACAGATATTCCTTGATTTTGTCGGAAGCCTTCTAACAATCTTCGGTCCAACTGGTCGCAGCATCCTTCTTCAGCATTTTGAAAATTGGTTCACATATTATTGTGGACTGTGCTATAAAGCGACTGATGTAATTGAGACGTCCCTGGAAACTCATCACGTCCTTCTTGTTCTTTGGTGGTGGTAATTCTTGGATATCTTTAACCTTTGATGGGTCCAACTCAATTCCTCGGTGGCTGACGACGAATCCCAGCAATTTTCCGGCAGGAACCCCGAATGCACATTTTGATGGGTTCAGTTTTAAATTGTACTTCCGTAGCCGGTCAAAGAACTTCCTCATGTCTGCTATGTGATCTGTGGCTTTCTTGGATTTGATGATGACGTCGTCAACATATACCTCTATTTCTTTGTGTATCATATCATGGAAGATGGTTGTCATGGCTCTCATATAGGTGGCCCCAGCATTCTTCAGACCGAATGGCATCATTTGTGTAATGGAAGCTGTTTTCTCTACATCTTCTTCGTCCATCCGAATATAATGATAACCCGCGAAGCAATCTACTAAGGATTGGAGTTCATGCTTGGCGCAATTGTCGATCAGAATGTGTATATTCGGCAGTGGGAAATCGTCCCCGGGACTTGCTCTGTTTAAATCCCGATAGTCAACACACACCCTAACTTTCCCATCTTTCTTCGGAACCGGTATGATGTTGGCTAACCAAGTTGGGTACTCAACTACCCTGAGGACTTTGGACTTGATCTGCTTAGTTACTTCCTCCTTGATTTTTAGGCTCATGTCTGGTTTGAACTTTTTGAGTTTCTGCTTCACCGGCGGACACATTGGATTGGTAGTCAACTTATGAGCCACTATGGATGTGCTCAGGCCGGTCATGTCATCATATGACCATGCAAAATATCCTCATATTCTTTCAGGAAACGAGTGTATTCTTTCTTCTCTGACGGTGACAGGTGAATACTTATGCGAATTTCTTTGATGGTTTCAGAATCTCCCAGATTGACCGTCTCAGTTTCGTCCAGGTTGGACATAGGCTTATTCTCAAAATTCTCTACTTATCTGATAACTTCCTCGGGTATCTCATCTTCTTCTTTCGAGTCACTATCCTTATGTTGCGTTGTCACATTACATGTCACAGTCGTTGGTTCATCAAGGTAAGAAATAGTAATGTTGTAGAGGAAAAATGTAAAAAATAATAATAAATACTAAAATAACAATGCATTAATTAAATCTCGAAAACGTCAAAACAGGTACGGATCAATGACTCGAGCAATTATTTCAAAATAAAATGCGTCTTAAAACAAAATACTGGAAATATCTTAAATGCTCAAAATGGCTTTTAAAAACAGATCATGCTAATTGCCAGGCTACCCAGGAACTCGACGGGCCCGGGATGGTGCAGCAGTCCAATTCTTGAGAATAACTCCCTTCTCCATGGTCTGAATAGTGAGGTCTTCTTCCTCCTCCTCCTCAACTATTGCATTGCAGTCCATGTGTTCATCATCCCGAAATAGATTTCTCAGGCCAGCTAAAGCCTCATCTTCTTCAGATCCCAATATCACGTCAGTCTGCTGAAATGTCTGATGCAGATACGGTATCGGCTGTTCAAGAGGGTAATAGGGGCCATGCCATGGCGGCAACCAATCATCGTACTCCTGCTAGGTGTACTGATACCCAAGTCCAAAGGTGGTACCGTGACATTTTTGTTGTATTGGCTTAGTGATACCCTGGAGATTCTTACCGAGACCTTTACCGGGTTCATACCCTGACCATGCCAGTATGCTTTCTATTTTGCTGCTCCACCATTTATCTTTCTCAATTGCATTGACACGCTCGATGCGGTGATAAGTTTCTCCACCCAACTTTCTTCTATTCTCGACAACCGGACGGTTTGACTGGTGTAAATGGGATTACTTCCATCTCCATGAATGATTACCTCCTGATGGTTCCATTCGAACTTCACGGCCAGGTGTAGCGTAGAAGCCACAGCTCCAGCGACATGTATCCAAGGTCGTCCCGGTAAAAGATTGTACGTAGTAGATATGTCCAATACTTGACACTCAACATCAAACCAAGTCGGGTCCATCTGCAAACAAAGGTTAATTTCCCCAATTGTGGCCCTTTAAGACCCATGAAATGCCTTCACATTCATACTCCCTGCTTGTATCTCATGGAAATCTTTACCCAACCTTTTCAGGGTAGTCAACGGACAAATGTTAAGGCTTGAACCCCCATCTATTAGGACTCTGGCGATGAATTTGTCCTCAAACTGTACTGTGATGTGCAGTGCTCTATTGTGACTTAGTCCTTCAGGTGGTAATTAATCTTCATGAAAGGTATTGTGGCTTTCCAGTACTTGCCCTACCATGTTGGCCATTTCTCCACTGGTGATGTTGTTGGGCACAAAGGCTTCATTCAACACTTTCATTAACGTATTCCTATGCGTCTCAGAATTTTGTAGTAGGGACAAAATGGAAATCTAAGCAGGGGTTTTGTTCAGATTATCAACAATAGAGTATTCTCTTGCCTGTACTTTTCTCCAGAGATCATCTGGACCAGTTTCAATAATGGGTTGTTTGGCAGCAACTTCCTTGCTTGTTCCTCCCAAATTTTTAGGTGTATAGATTCTTCCAGTTCTAGTCATCCCCTGTGCAGCACCAGACTCTTCCATTTTTGCTTTTCCTTTTCTCCTAGCTTCGGCAACATAATCCCAAGGTATGGCGTTGGAATTGAAGGGTGGTGTGGAGGCTACCATCACAGTGAAGGGTGTGGCTACTTCTACTTCAAATGGAGTAGGTGTAGTCGAATGTGCTGTCACATCAATTTCAAACGGAACTGATGCGGCTATTTTGACTTTGACCTGTGGTTGTATCTGTACCAAAATAGGAGTGAGTGTGATTGTAGGCTTCTGAAGGTCGTCACCTTCCCGAATAAGCCTGATTGATCCTTCAGGATCCCATTCTTCATCAGCTTCTATCATATTTAGTCCTTCACCCCTATGAACTGGGAAGGGATTGTTGCGGACATTTGGTGGCTTCCTTTGCTTATATGACTTTGGTATCTATCAGGGTTTGAATCTTGTCTTTCAGAGTGCGGCATTCATCAATAGTATTCCCCTTCATACCGGAATGGTACGCACATGTTTTGTTCGGGTTGACCCGTTGGGAGGAGTTTTCCATGGCGACAGAGGGAATAGGGTGACATATCCGGCAGCCTTCAGTCTTTCATATAACTGGTCGATGGGCTCAGCAATAGGGGTGTGTTGTTTGGGCGGCCTGCGATCGAAATTGGGTCTGGGTTTTTGATAGTTTTGACGGGTTGGAGGTGAATGTTAATAGGTTGGCTGGGTGTTATAAGTGTGGTAGGTGGTAGCGGATTGAGGATATCTGGGAGGTGAAGGTTGGTATGTGGGTGGAGGTGTTTGGTATGTGAGTGGGGATTTTGGACCCTGGGCTACCATCAGTGCCCCTACTTCCTTCTTCTTTGATATACCCCTTGATTGTAATGCTTTGTTCGTAGCCTGCAATGCCTCAAAATTAGTTACCATCCCGCTCTTGATCCCTTCTTCAATCCTTTCCCTGAGTTTGATGATGTCGAAAAATTTGTGATTTTCGATAACCATTAACCTTTCATAGTATTGTGGATCCTGGGCCTTGACGAAGAATTTCTTCATCTGCTCCTCTTCCAATGCCGGCCTAACCTTTGCAGCTTCTGACCTCCATCGAGTAGCATACTCGCGGAAAGTTTCCGTTGGTTTCTTCTTGAGGTTCTGTATGTAGAAGACGCCCGGTGCATTCTCTGTATTAAACCTGAATCGGTCCATGAAGTCCGATGCCATGCTTACCCAATTAACCCACTTCTTGGGATTTTGACTGATATACCAAGATAGGGCATCTCCAGTGAGACTCCTCATGAATAGTTTCATGCGAATTATTTCGTCTTTCCAACTCTCATGAGCTTATCACAGTACGTCCTCAAATGTACCTTTGGGTCACCTGTTCCGTCGAACATCTCGAACTTGGGAGGTTTGTAACCCTCAGACAGTTTTACGTCTGGCTGAATGCATAGATCCTCATAATTCAGACCCTCAATTCCTTTGCCTCCTTCAACACCCTGGACGTGTCTTGTGAGCTTCTTGAGCTCCTCCACTATATTCTTAATAAGCAGTTCCTTCTCGGTGGATTCTGGAGTGTATGAGATTGGCTGAGAAGAATGGGGTAAGGTTTCTACGTATATGGGATTGTTTTGGTGGGTTGGTGATCATTAGTTGAATTTTGCGGATCAGGGATAGGTTGTGGGGTATTCTGAGGAGAATGGTAAGTGGTTTGTGGGTATTGAGTTGGGAGGTGCTGGTGCTGACGAGGTGTAGGTACTGGTGGAGGATTAGGATTTTGAGGAGGTATTGCGTATTGATGGGGTGCGGGAGGATTTTGCGGACGTTGGTTTGGTATGTTTTGAGGAGGTGCCGGGTTTTGAGCATTTTTCTGGTTAAGATCTGGGACATTTAGGGTGAGGCATAGGTTTGCCAAGTTGCGGACCTGCTCAAGTTCCCCTTGCAATTCTAGTATCTTTTGTTCCAACCGTAGGACCAAATCATTCTGTGCTGGAGTACTCCGACCGTCTGAAGTTTCAATATTCGCAGCGTGTGTAGCGTTGTCTTTCCTAACACTACTCATATCATCCATCTTTGCTTTTCCTTTGCTTTTCCGATTGCTCGGAGGAGGAGGAGGAGGAGGGCCTCTGGATCTGATGTGATATGCTGACGATGCCAGTATATGCGAACCAACCTTAGGGGATGGGAATAATCAAAATGAAGAAAAATGCAAAAAGGTAAACAAGTCAGTAAGGATTCTAAAAAGTATCTGCAGTATTTAAACACATTTGCAGGAATATAAATTCGCGTCCTAATTTGGGGAACCTCGTTGTGCCCGAGGTAAGCCTTGCGACAAGTAGATTTAATTTGGAGAGATTTAATGCCGATAAATTCCTCATTTCATTAATGTAATAAATAAGACGAACCTAAAAACGACAATAAATAAATGAGTTACTGATGGAATCTGCCTTATTACATTCGAATTCAAAAACGATTCATTAAAAAAACAGATAAACCTAATCTACTTGGTCCCGGAGGGACCTTCTCCATATTTGACCTTCTTGGCTCCGTCGATCAGATTCCCCAGGTCGTGCATGTCCAACAGCAAGTATGCCCTCGCTAGGTGTCCTCCCTCGTTTCCCTCTACATTCCGACAGTCTACGACCCTTTTCCTCATCTTTCTTTCCAGTTCCATTAGACCCTGCTCCAAATATTCCAGCCTTACTGTCGACCTTGTAGCCATTTCCTTCCACTCTTTAATTGATTCCATGTCGAACTTGTTTGTTCCAAATACCTGGCTTCGGATTCAAGGACTCTTTTGCGTAGCCTCTCATACTTCACTTGTGCTTCAACAGCTTCATCTATGACCCTGTTTCCTTGACCAACCCCTGGCTCGACTATTCCTGCTATGTTATCTTCTAACCATGATGGGTAGAAGTACACATGACCTGCGTGATATCGATCTAGCTCGATGGTATCCTTTTCCACGATAATCTTCAAGTGCCACATGTGCTGGGCCTCACATTTGCATGGAATGGCATCATCCTGAAAATCGGCTCTGTAATGACTCATTTTAGAGACTCGTGGTATGACTTGTTTTCTACCACCTTGTCTCATGACCCTAATAGGAACATAAGGATGTATTCCCCTTAACCCAATCAATACCAAATGCGGAACATCCCTGGATCTGATGATTAATTCATTAGTAGGGAACCACTCGAACATCCAGTGAACCTTGTCCTCGGTCAAATTGCTGAAAAACTATGCCTATTCTGTAGCATTCTCCGGCTGTGCAAACCTGTCTGTGATAAAGGTCATTCTTTTCGGATGGTGGAAAGCTATGTGGTCATTCCATGGTCTCCGTGGAAATTCTTGGCGGTATTGGCCCCTTTGAAGATGTTCTAACAACCAAATCCGCAGCAGCAAGTTACAACCCTCAAAATGTTTGAACCCTTTCTTGCAACGATCCAGAGCCCGATATATTTCTGCGACAATCATCGGAACAATAGTGTATGTTTGTCCCTCAATTCCTTCCATTAAAGCTTTGGTTACCATGGCCAACCTAGTGTGAATTCTGTCCCTTTGGCTTGGAAAACACTATCATACCCAGAAAGCAGACGAGAATACAAAAGCTCTACGATGAGTCCAACCTAGGGAGGTGATGGAGAATTCATCATGAAAGATACGGTAAGATTTGCTGTGTCCATATCATTCATAGAGGAAGTTGAAGGGTATGTAGGACTTCTTCAAGCATGCCAAGTCATCATTCTTTCTTAGACACATCATCTTCAAAAACCCCCTGGCAGTGAGGTTTTCCAGTACTAGTAAACCGGGACTATCCCATAGTAATCCAGCAAATCCTCCTATTTCCTCCAAAAAAGGAGTCGTTTCTATATTGCCAAAACGGAATACAGCCCTTTCTCTGTCCCAGAACATAGTAGCAACCTCGATCAGCATGTTGTTTGGCTGGATGTCCAATAAGGAGGGTAAGTTTCCAAGAACCCTTTTCACGTGATTTTTGTTGCTTGGCGAAAGGTTTTTCCACCAATCCAACAATAGCGGTGTACTTCGGACCATGTCGAACCTGGGGACTTCGTGCCTCATTTTTTTCAAAATAAACAGAGTTAGACCCTTGCCCCCTCCGGATTCGACTACTTACACATTAACGATTAGCATGTCGGCATCTATCTCTCCAAATAATGCACATATCGTGGCTGCGCCCGTTGGGATTATGGAAATCCCGGTGGACTTTGGACAAGGTTTTTCTTAGAGGTTATTATGTGGACAGCATATTAACCCAGGCTAGGTTTGATCATGAAGCATGTACAGTCATTATCAGAGTAAGGTTTCTATAGAAGTCTAGACTGGTACCCTCAAGTGAACAACTTGAGAGGGAAAGGTACGGAACCATCAACTGCACCGCTGATCGACTAGTTTTACCGCAAATAAGCCTTTCTAAAATTTAAAGGGTAATTTTAGGAAGAGCGCGGACACTCATCAAGCGCCGCGATGGTATTAGTACGCACGAGTGGAATATGATGTTGAGCATGCATTATGCAAGAAATAACACATTGTCAAGTATTTTCACATGTTTGAAAATAAATGCAGTACTGAATGAACATAAAGACATAAAGGAAAGAAAAACAGGGAAGAAGTTAGTTTGCAAAATGAAGGAATTGTAATAAAGCAAATAAAGGGGGTAAGGATTGGGGAGAGACATGATATAGCGAAATTGAAAGTTAGGAACATGATTAGGAAATAAGGGGAAACACACGTTGTAATAAAATTAAATGAAGAATTGCATGTGAGTTCATATAAAGGGGAAATAGGGAAAAGGATGTGCATGTAGCAAATAAAAGGAAAACAAGAGAAAAATAACAAAAATACGCTTATCGGGAAAGACTAATTCATGTAGATCAAGTTCATAATGGTAAGAGCCTAAGGATATCCCCAACAGAGTCGCCATGCTGTTGCGGCCGCTTTTTCTCGCGAAATCGGGTTTCGATATTTTGATAACTCCTTTAGAGAGGGTAGGGAAAAGGAATTGGTTAGAGTTGCCAGCTAACGGATTAAGGTGCGTTAGGGCACCTAGAGCAGATAACTCATGTTATACCAGTTTGCATCACCAGAGATCGGGTAAGGGCTCAAAATTACCATGAGGGGAAGATGTTAGGCACCCCTCGAGGTCCACAACGGTGGGTCCCAGCTGAACTTATTATGGATTAGTCTAATAAAGAAGCGAGAGGAATATTTAATAGGGATGGGGGATCCTAAATTTTTTAGCCTAAAGGATCACCCCGTGCAACATAAATAATTCTTCGTAACTCGCTCGAGTCGGGGTGTTACTCATATTATTCAGCGGGCACAGACTATCAGCTCCTGCTACCCAATTACTATCTTTAAGTTGTTACCTAAAGCGCTCTAATTGATTCTAGTTCGATTCCTATGCGTGCACTACCCGTCCCTTACCTATGGCCCTGGAGGTATTAGGACCTCTATTTGGGATAGTTCTAGACTAAGCCTAGGTTGCTCAAAATGTAAAAGACTAGGCGACAAATAAAACATGTTAGGACTTGCAAATACAAAGCAAATATGGGCTCAGGTTAAAATCTGCACATAAACAGCAAATGCACGCAATTAATTGACAATTTTTATTGATCTTAAAGTCCTATAGGCAGGATATCTATGTGGGAAATATGTGAGCAGTGTTATATGGAAGCAGTTTCATTGAGGTGGGTATTAGGACCTATTAATTGCCTACTGATTTTAGTGAATATCGTCTGGGTACTTCAAACAGTAATGCATCACGCTTACAGAATCCAGAATTATTATTAAGTCATATTGGCATATTGTCTAAGTGATTGACAGTGGCGATTCTATTCGGAACCAATTAGTAAAATCCTGTAGGCATGATATCTAATGTCAAAATGGTTTTAACCCTATGAGCGTGATTTCTAGATGCACACTAATTTTAGCTTCATAGACATGTTTCATAGCCTTGTATTTCCCTTTAATCCTATAGGCATGCTTTCTAATTACTGACCCGACTTAAATCCTATAGGTATGATCTCTAGGTTTGAAACTTAACTTTCCTATAGGCATGATATCTATTACTGAATTGATTTAAATCCTATAGGCATGATATCTATCAAGCAGCACAAGGGCAGAAATTGTACACATTACCAACAAACAATTAAATCAAACATTGGGGTCCTATAGGCATGATAGCAAACACATGTTGATGCATCCTATAGGCAGGATTTCTAATGTACACACCATATAAAATTCGTACGAGTTTAAGCAGAATTGACATCACCAATGAAAGTCCTATGGGCAGGGTTTCTAAACACATTGCAGAACTTAACAGATTTGACAAATGAGCAGAATTAGTAGCATAGATGAATCCCTATAGGCAGGATTCCTACCCAGTTTAAAAAAAGGAAATAAGAAACCCCCCCCCCCTCCGATTTTACTAAATACCCAGAATCTGTTTATTACAGACCAGAATAGCAAACGAATTACATAATAGTAATAAGATACACTATAGGAAGCCTTCATTAGGCCCAAAATAAACCTGGGAACCAGGCCTTCAAACCAATCAACTTCGAGGTTCAATTCATAGGTACTGCATAGCCAAATACGAATGTCTCACCCATAACACATGTAGAACCGGGTTTCCAATGTCTCAAAGTTCCCAAGGGCCTCAAGGACCCATAGCAATGCTCACACCAGAACCACATACTCAGAAATATTTTAAAAGATATTAGGAACCAGTTCCCAGTGCGTCAGAGTTCACAGGAGTCTCACATGGATCCTGAGCAGTGCTCACACTGGGGTGGTGGAGGATAGAACCTAAGGCGCCAAGAGTGAAAGTTTTCTAAAAGAGCAACAACATATAAAGAGAGACCGATTTAAACAGTTTTGATTTCAGAAGAGAACAAAGTTTAAGACATGGAACTTGTAGACAAAATTACACCTAGAAAACAGGCAAGGTTCATACTGAAACACATAGTTCAAATGATTTGAAGTCTGGTTAACAGTCTAGTTAAGCTAGGTATTCAATGCTAGCATTTAGGACAACCTTGTTTAATCACAGAAGCAATTAGGCAAAATAGACAGGTTATCACATGAATTCAAAGGGATACTAGACATGTTAGCAACAAATTGACAGGGCATATGAATTAAGTAACTAATCTGTAAAGTTAGGATAAATAAACTATTTACACGTTGATAGTACCCTAAAAATGCAAAGTTCAGAACAGGTGCAGGATTAGCAAACAGTGTGCATGGACAAGTTAAACATTAAGCTAGTCTTTTTAAGAGAATTCATATTATTCAAAACAACTAATCTAAATTAGCAGTGTTAACCATAGG
Source organism: Nicotiana attenuata (assembly GCF_001879085.1). NCBI lineage: Eukaryota > Viridiplantae > Streptophyta > Magnoliopsida > Solanales > Solanaceae > Nicotiana > Nicotiana attenuata. The sequence goes on from NW_017673215.1 coordinate 35,448, forward strand.
ATTACAAGAAAAGCATGTAGATAGGCAGAACCATGCTTAGAGAGGGATCTTCGACATGTTGGATTATAAACACAGATCAGGAACACATTAAAATGGTAGGACAAAGGATAGTCACTCACCAGTTAAGCGATCAAAACCAGAATAATACCACGAAGTTGAGAGTCCAGAATGTTTGGCCTTGGCTTTCAGCCGGCCAAGACCAATAGTAAGCTAGAGAACAGAGAGAGTATAGAACCAGAAACTTTAAATTTTAGTGAGAGTCTATAGAGTTCGAGTCTTGTCCAAAGGGGGAGAGGGGAAAGGGTTTAAATAGTATTCAATTAGGCAAACAAATAAGGGAAGAAATCAAACATACACAATTAAGGAAAGAAATTAAACCCAGAATCAATTGTTCAGAGCATAATAGCATGTAATCAGGCAAGTAACACTTAGAATAAGGAAAATATCATATGGAATCCATTATCAATCAGTTTCAAGGCAAAGTAAGGTAAAGGAATAAAGAAAACATGATAGATTGAATGAAAAAAATTAAAATATCAGTACCATGCAAGAATGGAAAGAGTAAAAGTCTCAAACCCTAGTTTTAGGTAAAATATACAAAATCGGCAGTAATAACAAGCAAAGAGATGCATATAGGCATATAGACAGAGATTTTAACATAATAATTAAAGAATCAAACAGATTTGGTTTGATTTCCCAGAATCAAAAATCCCTAATTTAGGGTAAGTAAAAATTAGTCAGAATTAACGAAGAGATTTATAATAAGATACACAGAGACATATAGACGGAAAGATTAAGGGAAAAATAATTAAAGAATCAAGAACCAGATTAGATCTAGAAAGATATGAACCCTAGTTCTAGGGTAAGCAGAAAATCGCGAAGAATCTCATAGATTCATACCATAAAGAAACGAGAACGAACACGGATGGAAAGAGGTCAAAGATTTGAACCAGATTTGGTTTGAATCTCTTAAGATCTGCTTGCCATTTTAGGCAAGCCATTAGGAAATACCAAAATCGGGTAGCCAGTAAGGAGAAGGGGCCAAATAAGGTAAGGAATCATGGATTGATTCCATTTTTGGGTTTAGAATCAGGGAGGTTTGCCTTATGGCGCTAGGGTTTTGAGAGGAAGAAGATGAAGGAGAGGGAGTGTATAGAGACGGCAGGTTGGGGTAAAATGATTACGGTTTGGGCGGATGGGTATAATTAAAAGGGATGAAGTGATATGAGCCGTTGATCTTCAGAGATCAACGGCTCTGATTTAAAAAGGGAATTGGGTCGGGGTGTTAAACGGGTGTGGGTCTGGGTATTGGGTGTTTGATATGGGTTGGTGTATTGGGCTGGGGTAATTGGGTAGTGTAAGTAATTGGGCTAGGTCCGAAATTGGGGTTTTATGGGGCAATATTTTAAATACCCAATTTAACAAATAAATAATCTATAAAAAATAATTAACAAATAAAAAAAATATCACTTGTGCATGAAAATGATTTAAAATAATTACTTAACATTATAAAAATATAAAAACTCATTTTTTGTGTAATGCATATATATGGGCTATTATTGCAAAAATATGCAATTTTAGCCTAAGGATGCAAACTAAGTATATTTAAAAATGTTTAAAGCTTAATACGGATATAAATGATAAAAAATTAAATAATGAATCATTATTAAATTATTTATGATGCATTAATAGTTATTTATATAAAAATGCAGGAATAAATTAATTAAAAGCCTTTAAAAATTATAGAAAATTATGGAAAAATACTTAGTGATGCTCATGCACTACTTTGAAGGTATATATGTGTATTTGAGAGAAATGAGGGAAAAATTGGGTATCAACAATAGATTCCATGAACCGCAGCATAGGGTCCACGACCTCCTAAAAGCCCGGTGCTGACATGAAATCTACCGGGACTGGCTCTGCTACGGGCACCTCGCCCTGCTCCTCAATAATGGGATCCTCTACTGGATCCGCTGGTGGTGCAACTGGGGCAACTCTAGGATTTCCTCGTCCCCTACCTCAGGCCGGTGCCCTCCCCGGCCTCTGCCTCGACCTCTAACAACGGGGGGAGCAGCCCCTCCCGGGTCCGGAACGTTTGCCAGGTGTGTTCTCACCATCTGTGAGAGAATAAGAGAAAGAACTTAGTATACCATCACTGGACGATAGGAGATGAATAAAGATTAGTTTCCTAACACCCTACTCTCGAAGATAAGTACATATGTCTCCGCAGCGATCCGCAAGACTATATTAGGTCTGCCTATAACTTGTGAGACCTACGTGAACCTAGTGCTCTGATACCATGTTGTCACGACTCAATTCCATTATAGGCCGTGATGGGGCCAAACACCGTTGTTAGGCAAGGCAACACTGATCACACGAGTGGTTTCCCGTTTTAAATAAATTACTAAGTGGATAACATTTCCTCGTTTGTTAAAAGATTTAGAAATTTGTAAATGTAAAATGAACGGAAGCAAATGAGTGCAAATTGTAATCATGAAAACAAATCCAAAATCATAAGTCTACTAGTGTGTGTGCCAAGACCTATTGTCACTAGTATGTGAGCATACTAGTAGAATATACAAAAGAATACTAGTCTACTATCTGAAAGGAAATAGACAGAAAAAAATATTATAGCATGAGGAAGACTCCAGTTGCTACAGAAACGGCTCAGAAGGCAACTCACCATGAAGTCTCGAGGTAGGGATCAAATCTGCGCGCCAGACTGGTAACCAGATGCACCTGCCTCAGATTCTGTACAATTAAGTACAGAGTGTAGCGTGAGTACATAAATAATATGTAGCCAGTAAGTATATAGTCTAATTTCGAAGAAGTAGTGACGAGGGGTCGACTCCGACACTTACTAAGGGCCAACAATATGATAATATGAAATTCTAATTTAAGCATCATATATAGAGATGACAATAAAACTCAGAACAAGAAAAAACTGAACAATTCATTCACCATATTTAAGAACCCAAATTACTTCCTTCATTTGAAACAAATGATTTCTCAAACAATGAATTAATACCAATTATGAAAGGGACTTCCAGTTCTACTATCACGCACGAATTCTGCCGAGGACGTATGACCCGATCCAACATAAATGTAAACTCTATACTGCCGAGGGTTGAACAACATGAACCATAGATATATTTATTAACCTACAAAGGCGAACGGTCGGCTCCCATGAGAGTAGTGGAAATAATCACCCCGCTCGCGAAATATTCTTGCGACGCGGTCAAATATAAATTTATCAATAAAATATAACCCTTTCATGATTCTTTTCAAAATAAAGACAATTCAACTTGAAGCTTTTGAATTCTCAAAAATCCTCAACTTAGTTCCATTCGATACAATTAACAAATATAATCAAATAACGGTGCCCACAAAGCATGGTGTAAGCCTAAAACTACCCGGACATAACAGGAATAGTAGTTAAGTACAGACTCTCGTCACTTTGTACGTACGTAGCCCCCCACCAATAACAACACATATTAATTTAGTTCACCTATGGGGTAAATTCCCTCTTACAAGATTAGAAAAGAGACTTACCTCGTCTCAAGGCCTACTTTTCTGTCCAAGATTATGCTCAAATCCTTAAATCGGTGCCGAACAATCCGAAACTATTCTAATAATGTAAAACTAATCAACATATGTTCAAAAGTTCATATTCTAAGTATTTAAGTGATTACCCAACCCTAAATGTAAGGTTCCTAATTCACCCCCAGGCCCACGTGCCCGGATTCCAAAGCTTTTCGAAGAAAGTTGTTACCCATAACCTTAGAAACATAAATATATGATTTTCACTAAGTTCCATAATCATTTTTGTGGTAAAATCTCATTTTCATAAAAAACTTAGGTTTTCATCTAAACCCATGATTTTCACTAAGTTGCATGTTATAATTTACCCATAAACTATATATTTAACTCACATTAGGTAGAAATTACTTACTTTCAAAAGCTAGGTGAAAATCTTCTCAAGAAGCTCTAAAATTTGCCCAAAGAGTGAGAGAAATGTGTAAAAATGTCTTAAGTCTCGTATTAAATGAACCTCACTGCCTCCATCGATTTCGCACCTGCGGTGCCTTGGTGCATCTACAGTCCCGCACCTGCAGAAAAGCCATCGCAGGTGCGCCTTTTCCTCACCTATCCAGTCTCCGCATCTGCGGACAAAATGGGCCGCTTCTGTGAGCCCATCCGCTCCAGCGACCATGCCCCTCGCACCTGCGGTCACGCAAGTGCACCTAATCTTCTGCATCTGCGGCATCTGGGCTGCCCTCAAAATCTCGCTCCTACGGCTCGTGGCTCGCACCTGCACCCACTCATTCAGTTGGGTAAGCGCAGGTGCGATTATGACAGAACTGGGGAGCTTCAGCTGCTGTCCTAAACCTTCAACTTGGCCTAAGCCTCGTCCGTTTGACACTTGGGACCCCCCGGGGCCCCGCCCGAACATACCCACAAGTTTGGAATCATAAATCGGACTCGCTCGAACTCTTGGAACACCCAAAACAACATAAAGATTAACAAGGAAAGTGCACTAGGCCTTCATCCTAGAGCTAAGATTCTACACCCCAATTCTTAATTTCAAAAATTTTATCTAAAAATGGGTAATTAGCAAGACAATTCTTGGGTGTGGGAGTTGTTTATTTTGCATGCATGTGTTGACAAAGGGTGTAGGAAGATTGTAAGCTAAAAATGATAAATAATGGGTTATGGGATGATGGAATCCTCTTGAAACCTTAATGCACATCTAGCATTTGATAGAATGCTCAAATGAGCTAGAACTATGATCATCTCCCTAATTTTAGTTCAATTTGTTATATTTCTAAAATAGATTGAAGTTACTGAGAATTTCGGAACATTTTTGAGTTTAAGGAAGCTAAATTGAGGTATGTTGACTAACTCCATTTTCTTATAATTGAATTCCACGGTATTCATGTAAGTTATGTAAGTCCCTAATTGATTATTATAAAATTGGCCATTCCGAATATGCTTGTGTTGAAAGATATATGTCAAATGCTTTTATCATGTTATCTTATCATTCGAGGATGTGTGTTAAAAATGTCAAGACTTCAAGTCAAGTCCGAATGAAGGTTGTTATGCCAAATTGTGTGAAAGTCTCTATGTGCCTAAGATTCTAAATTGCTCATATGTGTATTTAAAGTCCTGAATGGAAAGCCTTGTTTTTGTTGATGATGATAATGATGTTTGAATGTGAAAAAAAAAGAACTTGAATTATGAAATACGGCCAAGTGCCAACAATGATGTTATAATTGTGGCCACTAGTGCCAATGAATTGAAGAGATGCGAAAGAAGTATGAAGTGAGACGAGATAGAAAAGGATAATGTCTCGGGCGAGACGGCCCAGCCGATCGGGCCATGATCGGACGCCATGCCGCATACATGGTGGTGATTGTGCTGGAAATTGTAATTGAAATTATGATTGTGGTTGATGTCTCAAATGAAGCGGCCTAGCCGATCGGGCCGTGATCGGACTCCGTGTAGAAGTACGATGGTGTTGTGAATGATGGCATATCGGTACTAAAGATCTCCCAACCTTAAAACATGGAAATTTACTTGAATACTTATGTGATTCTTAACTTGATATTTTTTTATTGTTTGAGGCTTCTATTGATTTCATGATTGTTCCTCCTTGTATTTGTATTCATTCTATTGAGATGGTCTTTAGTTATATGTACTAGTAATATTCGACAATACTAACGTCCCTTTTGCTGGGGGCGCTGCATCTTTAATGGATGCAGGTGGTTCTACAGCAAGCATCATTGATCAGTGATAGCAGTACATCGTCCTCCCAGCAGACTTGGTGAGCCCCACTTCATTCCAGGGTCATGTATTTTTGTTTGTTATATATTCACATTTTGAGGTATAGCCGGAGCCTTGTTGCCGGCACTATCATTATGCTCTTCTGTATCTATTAGAGGCTCCGCAAATATAGTGTGAGTTGTAAGTCGGTGTTGGGGAAAGTCAAACAATTCATATTATGTTTGAATCAGTTGTTCCACTTCAGACTATGAAAGTGTGTGTATTTTGAGACATTAAAAATGAAGTAACTAATGAAAATGATTTGGTATTGTATACATGATCTCCCTATTATCTAATTAATGAAAATATATCTTCTCTTTGTTCATGAGTGAGTTTGGGTAGAAAGTATCTAACAGGCTTGCTCGGTCGGGTTCACTCGGTTGAGCACCGATCGTGCTCCCCGACTTTGGGGCGTGACATGGCCAGTATTTCAAATTAATGTTTATAATACCTTTTTAAATAGGGATCTTGATGAGGAAGCCTATATGACTCTACCACGGGGATTTAGTAGCCAGGGGGAGCTTGAAAATGACCTAAGCTTTGTTGAAAACTGATTTTAAGCAATGCAAATATGATTATTCTCTCTTTACGAAAACTGTGAATGATAAATTTGTGATGATACTTGTATATATAGATGACTTGCTTATTACATGTAACACACCGTAAATTTGGACTAGGTGTGGACAGTTTAATTGAGTATTAATGTTATATTTTAGACATATGAAATCCTATCGGGATGATTATGGGTGGAAATAGTCTTTTGGAATCAAGACGGAGAGTGAGGTGCATAAAATTCAATAAAATGGACTAAGTTTATGGAAGGTCTATCTTTTAGCCTGATTTCATGGTTTTATGTTAGTAATTGGAGAAATCTCAAAACACAAAAGTTGTATCCCTTTGAATTAGCTTTCCAACGATATATTGTGGAACCTAAACGGATGTCTGAATAAAAAGTAATGTGCGTTTTATAGGACAATATGCAGCATGCACGCCCAGGTGCGCGCCCAGATGGTCCCGTGCAAGGCCGCGCACTTGTGGCAGTGCTACTGCCCTGCTGCACGTTCAGGCGTGCGGTTGGGCCTTCAGGTGCGCGGGAGCGCACCTGGGGGGTTATTTTTAATGCCCTACTTCGTCCTCACACCCCAAAACACAAAAACTTTCTTTAGAGAGGGAAGCTCTCAAGAACCTAACTCCTCAAAGGTCCCTCAACCATTCAAGGCAAGTTCTAATCGTGATTCTAAGTTAATTTCAATTCCCCAACACCTTATTAATATGGTAAAACTCCAAATCATTAGATATTTGATCGAGACATCATTGTTGAGAGAAGAAATCCTAGAACTCGAATTCAAGAGAATTGAACGTCAAAAGGTAATATCTTCACCCTCTAATTAATTATAGCATTGGATAAATAAGCTTAGACTCTAAGTTCATGAGATATGAGTTGATGATTTTGATAGAAAAGCATGAACATATATAGATTTGGGTTGTTGGTTGTTGATTATTGATTAAGGGTGTTGTTTATCTTGTGGGTGATGAATAATGATGTTGATTATAACAATTTGAGATTTTAGAAGAATGTTTTAGCAAGAGAACGGGTTGTTGGGTGTAGAAACGTCATTAATGAGGGTTATGAGACTTTACACCCATAAAGTGTTTGATGAAATGTCTAAGTGACCAAAACATGAGTATTATTGCTAATATGAAATCCCTTTGACTTGTATTGATATAGATTAAAGTCGAAAGGGTTGGCGAATGTTATATTACACTCAAGAGCAGGAAGTCAAGGTATGCGAGGCTAACTGTCTATGTTTGGGAATGTTAATGATTCTCCCTACACTACGTTTCTTTTACGACTTTATTAATTGCCTCTGAAATATAGCTAAGCCTAGTTCCCTGAATAATTGCAGAACTTCTATTCTCTAGCTTCGTAACTCATTCATGACTTTCATTTTTAACGTTGTGAGCTCAGTGTATAATCATTATAGACTTGGGTTTGATGCCCATGAGTCTCACTCCAGATTACTCAGCATGTCATAAACAATTGAAGTTTCAGTTTTTATAATCAGTTCAAGAATACATGTCTCAATATAGTCCTATTCAGTATTCCAGTATCATGTAACTCAATATGATTTAGTATTTCAGCATCACATATTGCAGTATGATTCATAGTTCCTGAATTTAAATCCCTGATTGTTGAACACCTGTATTGGGCCTGAGGCCGTAGTTTATATGCTTTATGCATACTTGGGTCTGAGGCTGTAGTTTATGCTTTAAGCATGTTTGGGCCTGAGGCCGTAGTTTTATGTATTTTTGGGCTTGAGGCCGTAGTTATGTATACGTATACTTGGGCCTGAGGCCGTGGCTTGTGCACATATATATTGGGCATGAGGCCATAGTTATTCAGATAAACAGGTTGTTCATCATTTAGAAGAGGGAGTATTCATATCCTTTGTATATGGTGAAATCAGAGAGTCCAATTTCTCGTCACTAAGGCACTTGGAAGATCACCCCGAAGGCTCGAGGCAACGGAACCACCTCGAAGGCTCGAGGCCGCGGCCGAGTATCTCTCCTCGAGGGTCGACAACGCTCGACCCCAGGACAGTAATGATCGCGGAAGTTTCCCAAGACATGCAGTTAGGGCTGACATAGCCTAGCGGGCTACTCTGAACCTAAATCAGGGCGCCATTCAGCTGTCCCGTCTCTTTATATTTGTAATTAATGCCTCTTGTACTTCATTGGGATTCCCCTCCTATATAAAGGGGATCCTTATCATTATGTAGCCCTCTCTGTTGCTCCAGTTACTCCACACGAATATATAAAGAACATTCTCTCTGCTTTCAACATACTTTCTTATTATCATTGCTTTCATTTATTATCTTCATACTTGTTCATCATTTAATTCTTATCATTGGCCATAAAGAGCCTTTATTAATTTCGACATAACTATTAGCCCTACCCCGATCACCCCCGATAGCTCGTTACCGAGCTACTGGATCGACCTCGAAGCCCCATATCGACAAGCTCGAGGCCTCGATTGTCAACCTTTTGGTTTGATTATCATCTCAGTTTTAGCTCGTACTTCGTCTCTAAACTTCATATACGTAGCATCATCTGCTTAACAACCAGCATTAAAATAGATCACATATTTTTAGAGTCCCATCAACAAATTTAATTGTTATTACCATTTTCACGGTAAACAGTTTGCGCCCACCGTGGGGCTAAAAATAATAGTGATTATTTTCTTGTTGATTCTGTTACACAACGCAAGTTATTTTTTACGCTTTTTCTTGTCCAAAGATATTTGATTTCAGGTCGTAATGTCTGATTCAGTGAACAACAATATTGAGAACCACGGAGAGAATGGTGTGGCTGTTCCAGGTGTTGGTGAACCCCCCACAAAACCTTGAGAATGCACCGGGACCGATTCCGGTGGATGAAGTCTCATGCGACGCTCGACACGTTCAAATAAGTTCCCACACTAACAGGAGCATACATCGAGGTGACCAGCAGGAAACCCAAAAAACCCCAGCTCGGGAAGAACGGGAAGTTAGCCTTCATGTTATTTTTGAAATGTTGCAGGCACAACAGCTTGCTATTGCTCAGCTACGAAGTCACCAGAAAACTCCTAGCACAGTAGCACCGGGGACAGCTCCCCCGGCGGAACAGGTACCGGAAAGGTCGAGCAATAATGGGTCGATAGCCGATCCTGCCATTGTAAAGATGCTCGAGGACCCCACTAGAAGGATCAAATCGGGCGAGAAAATGATAGAAGCCAACGATAAGGAGGTCGAGACTTACAACTCCAGGGTCGACTAAATTTCAGGAGCACCCCCGATCTTGAAGGGCGTGGACTCAAAGAAGTTCGTGCAGAAGCCGTTCCCACAGGAAGCGGCCCCGAAACCCATTCCAAAGAAGTTCAGAATGACGGATCTTCCGAAATACAATGGTACCTCGGACCCCAACGAACACGTTACCGCTTACACCTGTGCAGTAAAGGGCAACGACATGAAGGACGACGAGATCGAGTCTGTCCTGCTGAAAAAATTTGGAGAAACACTTTCTAAAGAGGCGATGATGTGGTATCATAACTTGGCCCCAAACTCTATAGACTCATTTGCCATGTTGGTAGATTCCTTCATAAAGGCGCATGTCGGGGCCATCAAGGTGGCCACCAGGAAATCCGACGTCTTCAAAATCAAGCAAAGGGAGAACGAGATGCTGTGAGAATTTGTGTCTCGCTTTCAAATGGAAAGAATGGAACTACCACCGGTCTCCGAAGACTGGGCGGTACAGGCCTTCACTCAAGGTCTGAACGAGCGAAGCTCAGTAGCTTCGAAGCAGCTGAAAGAGAATCTGGTCGAGTACCCCGCCGTGACTTGGTCGAATGTTCATAACCGATACCAGTCAAAATCAGGGTTGAGGACGATCAGCTGGGAGTCCCTTCGGGCTCGGCATTCCCAAGCATACTCCTGGCGAAGGAGCCGAAGCCAAACAAAGAAAGATATCAGTCATACATCAAAGACCAAAGGAATGCCCCAAGGCGTAACCCGCCCCGAAATGACCGAAGGATAGACCGAGGACAGAATCCTCGGGGACTCATCAACAGAGCCGGATTCGACAGGAACGCAGGACCAGCAGAGGCGCCTTGCCTGTCAGAGTACAACTTCAACATCGATATATCGGATATTGTCTTCGCCCTCAGCAGAATAAAAGACGCCAAGTGGCCCAGGCCTGTGCAATCGGATCCTTCACAAAGGAATTATAACTTAATATGTGAATTTCACAACACACATGGCCACAAGACCGAGGATTGCCACCAGCTCCGAGAGAAATAGCCAGACTACTCAACTAGGGTCATCTCCGAGAATTCCTAAGTGATCGGGCCAAGAACCAGTTTCGAGAAGGAGAGGCGACCAAGAAGAACGAAACAAACGAGCCGCAATATGTCATCCACATGATCTTGGGAGGTGTTGACGCCCCGCAAGAACCCGTGATGAGAAGGACAAAAATATCCATCAACAGAGAAAAGCGAACCCGGGGGTACATACCCGAGGATGCCCTCACGTTCAGCGAAGAGGACACTAAGACCTTGTCTCAACCTCACAACGACGCACTGGTAATCTCTTTCCTCGTAAATACATTTCAAGTAAAACGTGTACTCGTGGATCCAAGTAGCTCGGCCAACATTATCAGGTCGAGGGTAATAGAGCGGCTCGGACTACTTGACCAAATCGTGCCCGCCACTCGAATCCTCAACGAATTCAACATGGCAAGCAAAACGACAAAAAGAGAAATCACCCTCTCGATCAACGTAGCCGGCACGACCCAGAATGTCAAATTTCATGTCATCAAAGGAGACATGAGGTACAACGCCTTGTTCGGGAGACCATGGATACACTGCATGAGAGAAGTACCATCCACCCTCCACCAAATGATGAAATTCCCGACAAAGGATGGGATTAAAACCGTCTACGGGGAACGGCATGCAGCGAGGGAAATGTTCTCCATGCACGATGTGGCACCAACACCGATACCTCCGCCCGTGAAAGAACCAAAGGATAACCAAATTACATCTTCGTCTAAGCCCGATTGAACAAAACAGAGGACTGTACCGCATCCTCATCGCAAGCGACTGAGACATATCGGACCTCACAACACCGCCGGTACATCCCACGCTAAGGTATCACCATCTCCCTTTTCATTTTTTATTTCGCACTAGCCCTTGTGTAGGTGCCCGATCGAAGTAGCCAAGACGCTAATCCAGCTCGAAGACCTAAATGTTTTAAAGCATCTGTTGCACTCTTTTCCTTCGACCGAGTTTTTATCCTGGCAAGGGTTTTTACCGGCAATGTTTTTAACGAGGCAACATCCACATGCTACCTAAGGAAGACTCAACAAGTATTCAATGCTTCTTTTGCAATCAACCTCGAGCACTGCGGGGCATCCCCCCGGAAGGCCGTTCATCAGAAAAACCAAGAAATGCCAAATGGGGTCCCTATAGGAAAATGATGTACCGGGCCAAACGGTCGAGCAAGCCGTGCCCGTATAGTCAGGCCCCCAACGGCGAGAACATGTATACTTGTACCAAGTAATTGAAGAATACACTTTTTTGGAGCATTTCACACTCTAAAAGAAGCTCAACACTTTCGTAAAAAATAATTCCTCCGTCAAAGCGTCGGACACTCGGGGACTGGAGTCGACAAATCTATCTCCGAACGACCTCCGGGTTGGACTCCAAGCTTTTAAGCCCTTAACGAGGCAACACAAAAATCACGAAATGACTCCAAGGCCGAAAGTGCCCCGAACGCTCGGGGACTGGCGTCAAAATCTCAAAAATCGTATGACCTCAGGGTCGGGATCGCCAAAGTCGTAAGCCCTCAATGAGGCACCACCAAGCTTACAAGTAAATGGCTTCCGAGCCAAGATGCCCTCGTTAACTCGGGGACTATCGCCAAGCACCATTCATTACAAAACTCGAGGCCATAATACCCTGAGCGGGCAGACTCGGTCTCGTAAGACCTACATAAGGCAGCAGCAACATCTGTAAGACCTAAAGCAAGGCATGAACCATACTTGTACCAAGTATCTAAAAACTGTAAGACCTCAACGGCATGAAAATTTTATAAGACCTTGCTAAAGGCATAAACCCGATCTCAAAGTTTAAACTATATATCAAACTTGTAAGACCCCTAAAAAGGCATACCCTCGATATAGACGCCCAAACTACTTCACTTGGGATCAAAAACGGCTCCGGCCAAGCACAAATGATTACGGTCATAAGGCTGTACCAGCCAGACTAACGCGACTCGGGGACGCCCAACCATTGCTACAAAATCACAGGCCTTCAATTACTTCGAATCTACTTCGAAAAGAACCGGTTAAACAGGCTACCCTCGGCATAGGCAAAAAAGCTTTGACCATGTCAGCTTCAAATCATATGCTTCAAGCTACTCAACCTCCAAGCCAAGCCTCTCGAGGTGCTCGATCATCGCCACAAAATGGCTCGTAATCGAGGTTCTTCTCGAACCGTCGAAGAGTCAGGCATAAATCATCGCAAAAGTCCTTAACGAGGGGAAAATAAAGCCCACATAAAAGGTCGCTTCGACCGAAGGCGTAAGAGACATTGTCGCCAGCCCATGCAAATTAGAAAACTTATGGGTCGAATGAGCTCGAATCGCAACCCGATTCGGAGACTAAACCCAAAATAGTTACCTAAAAATGCCCCAGGGCGAAAAGCATAAGAGCTCAAATGCCAGATTACACTGAAAGGTCACTTCGACCCAAGGCATAAAAGCCATTATCGCCAGCTTGATGAGCCCCAGGGCCATATCACGAATCTAAAGATTCCTGCCAAATCAAAAACCAGTTCGCCTGGCCAAATTCGAGACAGAAAGAGATACGGAAGAAAAAGGGCTTCATTATACACATATACGAAGAACGCAATCTCCATCTACAAATATGCTTTGAAAATGCTACATACAGATGGCAAAAATCTATGCTCCCCCTGGGAGCTACGGCCTGCCGGCCTCATCTTCACTTTCCCTAACGTCAGGTAGAAGTAACCGAGAGAACAAATCCCCTAGCACAGATCTCCTCGAGAGTCTTCCTTCGAGACTTGCAACGAGCATATTCTTTGATCCTCCCCTCATGATCGAGGATCCTTCTCAACTCAGCTTGAGCATCAGCAGCATCCTTTAAGTGGATCGCCATCTCCTGGTCAGCCTTAGTTTGGCTCATTACAGCTTCAGCTCGGGCATCAACAATCTCGGCCCTTACCTTCGAAAGCTCGGATTCGAGCTTCGCAATCACGTCTGCTTGAGCCGAAGCATTGTCACAGGCTAAGCGGAGTTGGGCCTCGAGGTCTGGAACTTTTGCCAGGGCATCCCTCTCCTCTAAAGCCTGAACCTCTGCTAGAGCTCTTAACTCATCACGTTCACTCTCGGCTCGGCCATCTTCTTCCCGAAGGCGCTCTAGGGCCTCCGTCTTTTTCTACAACTGAAACAAACAAAGTATTAGCCTTAGAAACTAGGAGGCGGGGCGCATACTCACCCGGGGCGGAAAGTTACCTGCTCCTCCAAAAAGCTCTTGTAATTCAAGCATCGGCTCGCCTCATACCGCAAATGTTCCAGCTCAGCTTCCTTTTCATCGCAAAGGAGCCTAAGAGATTTCTCCTCATCCAGAGCTTTCCGCAGCCGAGCTTCACAACGAAGCAGCCCGGACTTAAGTCTGTCAAAGGCATGCAAAAGGGAACCCAATAAGAAAGGCAAGGCGCAAAATTCAAAGGGCCTATGTCGAAGCTCACCACGAAGTGAAGCCGCTGGGCTTCCTTGAAGGCCGAACACGCATCCATTAACCTAGCTCCCTCGGCTCTAAAAAAGAATTGACTCCAGACGAGACACGGTCACCCGGGATGGACGACCCCGAGTCTCTAGTATCCCCCGAAGCACTATCAGCAGAATAAAAAGGCAGTGGCAACGGAGAAACCACCTTTTCAGAACAGGGGACCACAGGCACGGCAGGCTCGGATGATGCTTCCGTCTCGGAACCCTGGTCCAGCCTCGCCTTGCTTTGAGCGCCATCACCCTGTAAAGGCATCTCCCGCTTATTGTTGTCGTTCATTAGCCCGGAGGCTAGCGACCTTTCCCCCTCCTCAAAGGAACGCGGCCTCGCCTCGGAAGGTTCTCCGATTCCTACAACAACAAGATTAACATACAGAAAGGGGAATTACCTCTCCAAATGAAGGAAGGGAAAGGAAAAAATAGCACAGCACTCACCATGACGTTTTGCTTCCCATCTGCCCCGGGACACAGCTCGCCACCTGCGCTCGTCACAAGTCGAGTGGGTCGTTAACTTCCAGACCCAATTCGGTAGATCGGGAACGTCACCTGGCACCCATGCAATCGCTGTAGAAGAATAAAAGATGGCACGGTCACGATGTCAGCCTTCGCCACAAGCAAAACTGAGAAAGTACGGAATGTGCCACTTACGTGTATAATTCCATTCTTCAGGGAATGGCATAAATTCCACAAGGATGATGTCAGCCGTTCGGACTCGGACGAATCGACTCATCCACTCTCGATCCCCATCCTCCTCATCATCGATGACGAAGGGCATGGTTGACCGGCATCGCAAGGTTAACAGGCTCCGACGATGAAAGAGACGGTACAGCCTGATGAGATGACTGAGTGTGAAGTCGAGCCCCGCCTTCTCCGTAAAAAATCTCTTCATCAACACTATCCGCCAAAATGATGAATGGATCTGCGCCAAAGTAACCCGATACTTCAAACAGAAATCTAGCACAACCCTATCAAGGGGCCCCAGTGTGAAGGGATACGTGTACACATTCAAGAATCCATCGACACGATCCGTGATGCCCTCATCTAGGGAAAGTATCCGCAACACTGCTTTCTTCCCCCCCCCCCGACCCAACACTCGTTCTTTACCTAACCGTAACCGTAGGTTCGTTCTTCTC